>NC_064034.1:18764926-18948546 GCF_932526225.1 Nematostella vectensis | reverse complement strand
TAACAGAATTCTAACGGGCCCTTTTCCGCGTCACAAACCCTTTTTCTATAACAAACACCGGAACCGACATGGAGCCGATGCAAAATATTAATTGAGTTTTGAGTACGAAAGCGATTACTAAATAGTCTGCCGCATTGAATGAGCGAATCTCGACTGATTTGCACATGAAAACGACAATTTTGCTAGAAATTAAAGCACAATTGACATTATGTCGACATCTTGTCGCATAAAAACAACGTACGCAATTCACCAGTACCAAAAAAAGAAGGAAAATCAAAACCACCCCAGATCCTTTAAAATCTAATTAATTAAAAACAGACTTTATAGCTGTAGCATCAGATTTTGTTTTAAGATGTCAAGGATGTTTTTTCGAACACTTAATATTCGTCATTTATATCTTTATTAAACTTGTTCATACGTTTTGATAAAATAAACTTTGCTTACGCGGGGGAGCTATCAGATCGTCCTTAATTTCAAAGAGTGTGATTGGTCACAGCGTCGTTAGCAGCACTTTGTAAATTTCCATGCTTTATGAGCAGTAAGTTGCCTCTGCTTGGCGGCTTTTGGCAGCGTCATTAGTAGATAGAACACCTTGTGTCGTGATATTTAAAGAGATTTGTAAGCTTCTATATCGCCTACAGTTAATTGAGAATGAAGCTGGAATGAGACCATCCAATTTCTACCCTTATTCGAATTTTACATGGTAATTTGCTTCAATGCAATTTACGTCATTAATAAGGTTGGAGAAGGAACCAATATATACTGGAAAAATGTACATTAAATAATCGTTTAGAAAATAAAGTGAAAAAATTCTGACAAAAATAGATGAGAAATAACTCAGGATAGTTCTTCTTATCGATACATATTGATAAATTTAAAATCTTATAAAGATCAACTAAAAATACATACTCCCTTTAGGGTGTTTGGACAGAATGCACCCATAACACAAAATGTTGGCTGAAATGCTTGATATTGATGAAAATTATAAGTATTTCACTAGGATGCTGCCCACGCACCAAGGGCAAACAGTCGATTTTATAATACCAGCCTGAACTATACACAAACAATATCAAACATTCCGTATATCACATTTCCAATTTCACAATTCGTTTCACCTCAGACATTTCTGTCGATTTCGGCTATCGTTAAAAAGTAACGGTTTCAAAGTTGGTGTTTGTTTACACCCTGTTTGCCTAAACATAGCGCTCAAAAACGCTGACAACGTAACACCTGTCGGATACAAAAAATGATATGCCTTTAAATAGTGAAAACAAACAAGAGGAAGCATTTTGTACTGATACGAAAACCGATAATGGATTTTTCAAAAAAAGGGAAAAATTTTTGCCATAGAAAAAAGCTGCAATGCAGCCTTATTCGGGTTTTAGCGGGGCTCCATAGTTTAGAAAAATTGGAAAGCTATACAATGAAGTTCCCGTGGTCACTATGAGATGCCTGTCTTTTTTTCTGTATGTTTGTCTGACTGTCTGATGTGCCATTTGCTTCTCTGATTGGTCGAAAATTGAATTCGCTTCTCTAATTGGTCGAACATTGAATGGCGCGAAAGTGGGAACGCGTGCGTACCGGAAAATATTTTTCTATTTCCTTCATTTGCATGTTTGCAAAACATGCTACAAACCAAAAGCTTTGAGAAAGCTAAAATAGAGGTAAGAATATTATTTCACCTTGTGTTTGGTTAATTTGTCTGCTTGGGTGAACCCAAAGCAGCGTTTTAAAACATCAGCCTTTTTACCGTACGTAAGTACTTTTAAGTAAAAGCTTAAATAGCTATATTATTAATATGAGTTACTAAAAGAATTTCATGTGAGTTCAGTCTTCTTAAGGGTAGCGTGCGATCAAGGCAGACTTCATTTGTTTCGTGTATTGAAAGTTGTAGTCGACTTTTCTCAGGGCCCGAGAGTAACAACACAGTAAAGAAACGCAAACGTTCAGTTCTCATAAAAGGGTAAAAAAGATATTACAAAACATTCAAGTTTCAAGTTTTGCCAGTCATCTCACAAAGAAAGTCACGAAACTCTTCCTTTAAGATCCGTCAAAAAAAAGGCAACAAACGGCCACGGTTATCGGCGATAATTTCATCTTGTACAGTTAATATTTGATTTTGCGACCTGCTAATTAGATCGTCACTTGTTCTAATTACTGTGAATATTTTGCCTTTATTGTCCGTGCCTTGTTGCAAACGTTTTAAAGCAATTTCAGCTGATAATTTGAGCCAAACCGACCTGCGCGCCTCGATTCTCAATCTCACAAACAAATGAAGTTGACTGCGAAACTATACGATCGTTATGGAAACGCGGATGATTGACGTCCACGAACTAACCAAAAGCAATGTTAGAATGTCAAGACGAAGGGTCGCGATGTATTGAGAATCGCTTTAACTTGGTATACTGAAATCCTGTATGGCAAATCCTGTATCATGTGAAAATAAACTAGAAGTTCTCGTGGAGAAGTAAAGTGCTCGAGCTCATAGATTGGTTGGTCATTCAATTGCAAGGGTTAAATCGATATTCTTTAATATTTGTGTGGGGCAGTTTGCACATTTTCCATAAGCCAGATTTATGTAAGACCCCCTTTTCTTTGCAGCCACTGTCTTGGCTGATCACTTACCCTTTGTTTCATGGTTTCTCTGTTTGTTTTATAAGAGAAATGGAACAAAAACAAATTGCTTGTAGTCTTATTTTATTTAAACAAAAGAAATTATTTAATTGAAGGCATTGTATGTCTAGAAAAGGAAAGGTGAAGTCTGATAACCATAACAAACAATCTGATAAGCTGTGGAGGGGATGTGCAGTCATAAATATTATGGAGAGTAAGTATATTTTTAAAAAAAGGACTGCTTTTTGGTGGTTGAGTGGGAGGGGCGCAACCCGTGTGCCCACCCCGAGCTGCATGCCGGTACATACCCAGTAAGCTATTTCTAAGTGGTGGCCATGATAATAGCTACTGAAAAGATTACTGCTCATGTATTAACATATAGTGAACTAAACAGAATTTATGATCTCCTGCTCCTCCCTAACAATAGCTTCTGCATGTAAGTACACTGCAGTATTCACTGGAGCCCACTGATTTCTAAAGAATCTCTGTGTCTCCTCCGTGGCTGTGTTTGCCTTGGTTTAAAATAATGTAGCAATCAAATTTTGTTTTATTTCTTGGGCAATGATTTGCAATCATAGTAGTTCTGGACTAGACATTGCTGTGGAAACATAGACTCAAAATATAAAATACTGCAAACCCAGTATCGAATAAAATACTTATACAGTATTGGAAGGGCCGAGAAGCCCTTCCGAAAAGCCACGCATAGACTACTAATTGCGCATCGGGGGAGGGGACGGGAGATTTCGTTTTCTCACTGCGCTCGCTCGGGCAATCATCATGATTCATTACATTATTTGAATTGATTTTATGCGCCTCGTTGACTATCTATTGACTCATAGAAAACTCGAACTCGTAGTCTAATTGTTAAATAGTGGTACTTTATAGATACGAACAATAATTGTGTGGGGCTTCGCTTTAGGGAGTGCCTTAATTAATATATCTAGTACAGCTGTATTCAAAACTGTAGCTTGGTTGCCCTATCCGGTGAAATGATAAAACCATCGGGTCTTCTCTGCTCGTAGCTAAACCGTGCCGGCCTGGGACATGACTCAGGGACATATACCACAGGAAACCCAATCTGAACGCCTTGAGTTAAAAGTACACTTTTTTTTAAAAACGATGGGGATACTTCATAAACCGCGCAGCAATTGCTTCGCATTTGAATAAAGAAATTTTTATGGAGGAGTTGTCCGCTTAGTTTGAGTGCCTTTTTTTCGAATTTCGAAATGACATCAATCGGATAGCTAAGAGAGGGTACCAATATAGAAAGTTCTTAATTCGACCGCTGAAATCAACAAAGTTTTCATCCTGGATTTATAGCTTTGCATTTGTAACATAGTTACATTTTCTATTTGCGACAGTCGGATTTAATGTTGCAGAATTGAAGTGGTCACTAATTTTGAAGGCGATATTTTTTATTTGCGTTTTGACGCTATATTCAGGTATTAAATGATCTTATTCTCAAATCATCATTTTTATCTCAAAGTCGTTACTTTTGGACGCTTAACTTGAGCTTGGGTGGAAGCCTAGCACTTGGACAAGACTTTGATAGAAGAGAAATACGCAAGCAGAACAATCGATTGACCAATCAGAGCAATAATCCGATCAATTAGCCAGGATGCTCTCTTGTTAATAAGCTAACTCCTTGTCGTTTAGCCAACCAGGATAATTCCTCGTGGACTAGCCAATGAGCGCCCTGGGTTTATCAGGTCTTACTTTAAGAGGCTTTGTCCTCTATACTGACCAAATCAGATAATCCAAAGTGCCTAATTCTAGAATCGCACCATTTTGACACAATCGCGATATGCTTATGCCCCATCCTCTGGCCTACGGAGAATCAAATAACGTCTTGCAGCGTTTCTTGTTCTTCCAGACTGCCAAGGTGAGCTTGCAATACGTTTTTTTTCGCGAAGTTTTTACGGTCGCTTTAGTCGCATTATTTTATCGAAATTCGAAAATTTTAATCGAAATCGAAAATTTTAAAACGATTTGTTTAAAATATAATGCTTTTACAGTCCGGTCCACTGCTACGATGGCTCTTTTGAAATGTTTCAAACTGGTCGTGTGTTCTGGTGTTTATTAGGGCTAAACACATGATGTGTGATTATAACGATGTAGTTGCCATTAATCGCATTGCGACTGAGGTAAGAGATAGTTAAGATAACGTTAGAGAAAATCATTACAGCTAGTTAACTATAACACTACCAAGTCTATACCATAGTTTAAATATTTCTAAAACAAAAGATATTTCAGGTATCTCCTTAAAAAAGACTTCCAAAATCAATCCCCCTTAACATTAAAACGACATGATTTATAGGCTTCATAGCTTTGAAGACGATAAAAATCAGAAAATGAACAACAACGGAAGGGAAAGACAAAAAAGACCAAACATTCTGACAATCCACCCACCAAACAAGATTTATGATTACGAAAACAAACAAAACGGGCACGTCAACAGTACATGTTTGGCCACACTCGGAAATACCCGGGAGTAATTCGATACTATTCGGGCGCAACACTCGGTAAAACTCGGGAGTAATGCGATTATACTCCATCAGTCCAGCGCGGCACTCGGTAATATTCGGAAGTAAATGCGATCATATTCGGGGGCGACACTCAGAAATATTCGGAAGTAATTCGATTCCTTTCGGCGCAACCCTCGGTAGTACTCGGGAGTAGTTCGAAAATATTCGGGCGCGACACTCGGTAGCACTCGGGAGTAGTTCGAAAATATTCGGGCGCAACCCTCGGTAGTACTCAGGAGTAGTTCGAAAATATTCGGGCGCGACACTCGGTAGTTGATTATTATGAAAGATTCTACAAAAAAGGACTGCTTTTTTAAAAGATTCGGTAATATTTTGGATATAATGCGAGGAGCTGATTCGGAGAAAATCGGGAGAGCGGAAATGAAATCGTTGGTCTTTTTGGGTAATCGTGACATTCGGCTTAGTGGAGCTGGAGTCGGGGTTCCGGGAAAGTATGAGTGAATTTGAAAAATGACGTTTTTTTTTTGCATAAACGTTTTAAAAAAAGTTTTCACATACTTACGATTAATATAAAGCAAGTACGTGTTTTTAACCGTATTCATCCGATTTGTAGGTGATAAACAAAATCTCGATTTTAAAGATGATTGCATTTGCAAACAACCCCGCGGTACTTATTCGATGTCATGGTGTTTTATTCGTACAATGAATCTACTTCTAGCTGTAAAAACAAAACTAAAATTGATTCCTGTCTTTGTTATATTTTCATTTGCGGGGGTGGATGCATATCAATCATATCAATCTAAATGCGCTAAGCAAATATAGCGTTCTAGACAAAAAGGGCGTTTCGGTACCCATTAGTGTAATTGGGAGCTACTCGGCAGTTTTTGAGTGAGCAGAGAAAAATTCTGGTATGGAAATATTGAACAGTGCATACTGTTTTCATCAGTTAACGAGAATTCCTTGAATATTACAATTACAGCAGAGTCCGTGAAGCAATACAATGAATTTCATGAAACTACCCTTGTTTAAGAAATTGACACTCTTGTATTTAAAGGGAACGTTGTCTTTAATATCCGCTTAGCTTGATTCTTTATTGTACTATCTCCTTTATAGTTGGACTTCAATAATCATTATATTTATTTTATTACTGCGAAAATATCATTTGTAAAATCAAATTAAACAATTTGATGGTAAAGATCTTTCAAGAATAATAACGATTTTGTTCCACGGGTGCAGGGAAATATTTCAAACTACTTCTACTATTTGTTTATGCACCAAACACAAGGCTATCGCGAAATTAGTCCACTGTACGACTGGTAAAATGAATAACCCTGGTAATCTAGAAAAAAAGAATAATCCTGGTAATCTAGGTAAAAAGAATAACCTTGGTAATCTAGTTTGACGCCACATAGACTGCGTTAATGCATCCGCCCAATATAATTGGTAACGAGCGAGAATATAAGGCCGACACACAGGCCAGCTAAGGACACCAGAGCACACGAGTATCAGGCCGAATAATCTACCAAAGGTAACAACGATTTTACAAAACGCAATATTTACTTATCATAGCTGCCCAGAACTATAAACACATACTGTCGAAACTGCACAGCATTCATAGATATTGGCGGTATTTCTATTGCAAAAGCTTCTTTGCCATAGGTAAGTTCTCGAAGTACGTGGTTTTAGGTAGGTAAACATAATTCGTTTGTTCTAGTTTTTCATTTACCTTTTTTTGAAATATCTGTGCTACTAACAAACGAATCACCATATAAACTAGGGAAAATACTTGAACTTGGAAGGGTCCTCACGGGATCTTAGTAGGTAGCCCCCAATGGCCGGCTACTTGCACATTCGGTCGGTATTCTGCATAAGTACCAGTAACATATTTTGTGGTATCATATAAAGTATTACGAATTTTTTTTAAATCTGAACTTGTTGATGCAATAGAAAAAGACAAGTCTCGTTCGGTAGACCTGAACCGCTTGTAATTTTTTATGGTCTTAGTAGTCATTAACTCCCGCAGGACAAGAAAACATCGAGAGAATTAAAAAGGAATCCAGATTTCAAAATTCTCGTCTCGTTTCCTAAATCCGATTCTGGACGGTCGCATAACGGCGAATTCGGCTAAAAGAGAGCAATGCTTTTGTTCTTCCCGTCGCTTGTGTACATTCGATATATCACATCGAATGTACACATCTCCGGTACAAAAATCTCCCAAATGCGCTAGACGTTTTGTGTCACCCTTTCTTCCGTTGGGTGACCACCCTACGTAAAGGGAGATCCCATTTTCATGCAAACAGGCTCTAAAGCTCTGATTTCCCAAAATGGGCGCCGTATCTTTTAGGTTTTAGAAATATATATAATTGGGTTTTTATCACAAAACAAACAATCTAAAGGATCCCGTTTAATCTTTACAGTGCGACGCTCGCTAAGGATGGCACCTTTACAAATCTAAAGAATCCCGTTGTATCTTCACAATATATTATGTAGAGTGAGGTAGGGGTGATCGAATTTTACGAAACTAAAATGATAATGAAAATGATCACTCTTCTAACCGCTTAGTGAGTTTCGTGTGTTTTATAAAGAATTTCTCACAAAACCCAAAAACCACTAACTGTGAGCTTGGGCTCCCTGTGGTATCTTCACATTGCGACGCGAGGTACCGTGGGCACCTTGTCAGTTTTTGTGAAGTAAACCGTTAACCAATAAACCAATAAGGATGTGAGAAAAGTTTAACTATCTTACGGAGATGCACTTCACTAGCCAACTAAAGAAATGCTTATGAATACACCAGAGCATGGCGGAGTTCCGTATTATGAAATTCCTCTCAAAAAACTGGATTCTCCAACCCTAGCTTTGGCTAACTTCCTTGGAATTTTGAATTGATGGCAGCGGTAGTGTGCATCGCACATAAGCTTAGCGTGTTGTTTTTCTTAATGAAACCGCGCTATGTGTGATCGTCTATTCTCGTTTTTAAACCACTTTAAAATAATAAAAGACTATCCTTTTAGTCTGGGGTTCTCACAGAAACAAGCAGGCAAAATTTTGGCGATATGAGAAGCATTTTCTTCTTTAAGAAAGAAAAAAAAAGGAACGGATGCATGCCATTTCGCGGCCTTAGGCTTAACTCCTCTAAACGTACAAGGGAAATAGTTCTTATCTGGACTGCTAATTAAGGCTTGTTCTGCTGTCACGCATAGTTTATACACCTATTGTAAACAACGTCCGCGCAAACGGCAAATGACGATTGGCAAATGGCAGTTACGACCGAAAGGACTCATTCCCGAAATATTATCTCCAAATTCAGAAAAATATAAATAGAAAATTCCACTATCCATTAAATGTAATTGATATATGGTTCTGACGTCGCTTTGAGTTTATTTACCACCTTCATTTTCACAAAAAAATACTAACCATAAGCATTTTTCGGTCGTAGAACTGCCATTTGGAATTGCCATTCGCCGTTTGCGCTAACAACCTTATTTGAAATAGGTGTATGAACAAGAGAAGTCCTAGCATGTTGATAGCCCTTGGCATTTCTACTAAAGCACAGACATGAAACGAGACTCCGCCTTCTAAAAGGTCCTCGTGTTTTACAATATAGCAAACTCATGACGATCTCTTTGACCGTCATCATAGAAGAGAGTACACGTAAGTTTTTAATCCGGAACTTAATCCGGAACCCTATGGCTTGAAAAAAAAAAAAAAAAAACGAAAAACTAACACGACTGAGCCATGCTTTAGGAAGAAGTAAAAAGAGGAAATTCTCAATAATAAGTTCATGTTTTAATAGTGAAAAATTATTTTCTTATTTGCATATTGACCTGATCAAGATCAGGTGTTCATTCAGCTTACACATAATAAGTATTTTCAAGTTGTTTTTAGAATGATAATGATATTTTTGCCAATCAAAAAAACAACCCTGAGACATTGAGGTTCGGGGAAGAAAATAAAGAGGAAATTCTCAATAGTAAGTTCATATAATAGTGAAAAATCATTTGTTATTTTGTCATATTTCTTGATCAGGTTTCCATTTAGCTCTACACAAAATAAGTATTTTGAAGTTGTTCAATAACAATTATATTTTAGACATAAAAAAGTTTAGAATATAGTACGATCAGACGATTTTATTGTAGAGAAAATTAGGCTTTTAATGAATTTAGCCCGAGCATCAGGCGATTTCATTTTTTCTGAAATAATTCACAGGGAACGATAGAATGTAAAAATGTGAATTCGCAACTATAATTAACGAAGACGGCTCGTGCAATTTGAGCTTTTGAAAAACCCACCGTAAAAATTAATTCCAAATTAAATAAACTCTAAACCGTATAATTACTTATACAAAATGAGCAAGAAATATTGCTTCTCTAGAGGCGAACTCAAAGAGTAAATTTGGGCTCGTTCTGCGCATGACGCTGATAATGTTCATCGATTGGTCGTTCTACTTATGGAATTGACGTACAAGCTTATACCTAGAAAAATCATATCATTAACACAAAAACAGCAATTAGGGAACATCAAACATTTTCTCTCATAATTTCTCTGAAAAGTCGACTGTTTTATGAAGGAAAGATGACGCGGTGTCGTAAAATTTGAATGTTTTTTTAAACCACCTTGATCGCTAAAATTGTCTCTTTTTCCTACAGTGCTCCATATCTTCAGCTAATTCACGCAAGCGATGAACGGTAAGTTCAACTTAGAAAATGCTAACCAGCTGTTAATGTAATTTTTAGTATGAAATAATGTTGAAAATACCTACATAAAAAGGTTTTTTTTATAAAAACCGATACATCCTTTTATGAAAAACACAACGAAAATAGATTTGTTGGTTTAAATACCCGCTTTAAGATTTCAGATTCCGATAAGTATTCCATTTTAGTGCGTTTTTTTATTTTTGCACAGCACGTAAATTATCGTAATGACCAAACTATTTTTTAAATCAATTAACGATTTAGTAGAGGTATACCATCCCGCTAGACGAAGGCCAATCTCTTTTTATCCAAATACCAGCTGGCAGTAATAAGGTATATGGGATCAGGGATCAAAATTATGTTGGTGGGATCGGGAAAATTTCCAAAATAATATTGGGATCACGACAAACTTCTGGAATCAAGGATCATTTGTCCAAATATGGGAGATTACAAGAGTTATATTGGATCAGGGATGATGATTTTACTCCAATATTTGGATCAAGGATCATTCTTTTAGCCCTGGGATCGGAATCACGGGTTACTAACAGACTAAGCCTACAATAAAAAAATATAAAAATAAAAAAGGGAGAACAAAGCCAACCATTAATCCGTACCCAGACGACAAGATTCGACAAGAATTACATTAAAAAGAGCATCAGGCTATCGACAAGCCTGTCAACTTAGCGGGATAATCCGGGAAATATTACGGACTTTGCTACTTTTGAACAGGCTTACGGTTAAGCTTGCGGGCATAAGGAAATTACTTATGGATTCAATATTTATAGTTTTCAAGAGTAATAGGCAGTAAACATGCTAAAAATCGATGAGGTTTTGTCTCACTGATGTCAAAGTCAAAATAATTGGCTTATATTATCTTTGAAATTTGAATATTCTTGTTCTAGCATAAGTATTGAGGGCTCTCCAAATATCTCCGCTGGTTTACGGCCAATTTGCCACCATAGCCAACTCGCCACCATAGCTAATTCGCCACCACCAATGTTCAACACGCCACCCTCTCGGCTAGTTTGCACGATGAAAATTAGAGCGAAAAGGCCGGGGGGGGGGGGGGGGGGGTTACTCAGGTATAGGGGTGCCGCTGGGGGTTTTGAAACCTGACCCTGTTTAGGACAAACATTCTGAAAAACCATACCCTGTTTAGGACAACGCCCTTGATTTTAGGACCCTGTTAGCACGTGAGAGCAAGCGAGGCAATCAGATCGGCGGCGAGATCAGCGGTACCCTGTTTAGGACAGAGGCCTGAAATGTATTTCCTGTTTAGGACAGAGATGTAAAAACCCATACCCTGTCCAGCGGCACGTCCCCGTATAGCCCATATAAGGTAGTATCCCCCCAGCGAAAAGTTAATGTTGCGCGTTTCACGCTCAATTCTGGAAGCATTTAATTTTCTAAACATTATTTTTGTGGATCGCAGGATGAACAGAAGAACTAATTTGTCCAGAAAGAGACATAGTTTAGACGCCGTTTATTCATGTAATACTGTTTCAATGCATGCAAATGAACCAGATCGCTTGTGTTAGATCGGCTTATAGAACAGCACATGAAAAAAGAAAAAAAAAAAATTATTTACTCTCATGCTTTCCTTTACCCAGCCTCGGTCGCTACAAACTTCACCAGGGCAGCCCCCACGGGACCGCTGGCCTGGCCATGGGTAGCAAGGTGCTTCTGATCGCCGCGTACTGTTTCATTATGCCAATAGCCCTGATCGGCAACGTGTTCGTGGTCCGAACCATCTTCAAGGTTCCTCGCATGAAGACACCCACCAACATGATGTTCGTCAACATGGCGCTGTTCGACATCATCGTGGCGGTGACCATGATGCCCTACATGATCTCCTTCATACTCTATCCTTTTCGCTGGCTGGGCGGCCTGTTTGGAACCATCACTTGTAAGCTCACCTACTACGCGTTCTACATCTCAATAGCAGGGTCCATCCTGGCATTGACTGTCATGGCCACTGATAGGTTCTTTGCTATTGTTCTTCCGTTCAAAAAGGTCAGTTGTTAAATGTTTCTATATCGCCTGAGCGATACATAAGCGTGTTATTTCAAGCCACGTATACAAGGATTGCGGTCGTTTACTTGAGCCGAAGCAACTATTTCTGCTATTTTTTTCCCGCAAGACGGCATCCGATTTCAGGGGGAAAACCTAAGGCGTTTATTCTAGGCCTTTTACAAATTATCAATAGAAAGAATATTCAAGGTTGTCATTGTCGACGCAATTTGATTCTGCATTTTAGAAAGAAATGACACTAAGGCTAAGTGCAAACGTCGTACTATCCATGAGCCGTATTCAATGCAAATGAATCGAGCCAATTGTTTCATTTTCATTTGCATGCATTTGCATTGAATACGGCTCATGGATAATACGACGTTTAAACTCAGCCTAACAAAACAATATTTTGCTGCTATCTAGCCTGCGTAGCGAGCCCAAAGGGTTGAGGAAGATTAAGGGATAGACTGTGGAGAGAAGGATTGAGCTAATGAAGGGAGTCCTTTTTTCTTCTCTATAAAGGTACGTTTCTTCAAGCGTTTCAAGCTGCTGACATGCATCGTGTGGGTGACCTCCATGTTGTACATGCTGCCCATTGCTGTTCTCCAAGAAGTCAAACTGATCAACGGCGACTTTCAGTGTGCCACCAACTGGTTTAAGTTGGCCGACCCTCTGCTTTCCTTCAAAGCTTTTAGTCTGTGTGTGCTGGTCTCGTTCTACCTGATTCCGCTTGCTGTGATGGCTGTGTTGTACGCGCTGATCGCGCATCGTCTCTGGTTCTCGCGTATTCCTGTGGAAAATGCTCAGGATGAGACTAACAGGAGGATTCAGAACAAAAAACGAAAGGTGAGGCCAAAAGGTGAATTCAGAACAAGGAGCGAAAGGTGAGGCTACAAGGATTCAGAAGAAAGTGAGGCCCTGAGGCTACAAAAAGGATTCAGAACAAGAAACGAAAGGTGAGGCTACAAGGATTCAGAAGAAAGGGAGGCCCTGAGGCTACAAAAAGGATTCAGAACAAGAAACGAAAGGTGAGGCTACAAGGTGAATTCAGAACAAGGAACGAAAGGTGAGGCTACAAGGATTCAGAAGGAAGGAAAAGGGAGGCCCTGAGGCTACAAAAAGGATTCAGAACAAGAAACGAAAGGTGAGGCCAAAAGGTGAATTCAGAACAAGGAGCGAAAGGTGAGGCTACAAGGATTCAGAAGAAAGGGAGGCCCTGAGGCTACAAAAAGGATTCAAAACAAGAAACGAAAGGTGAGGCCAAAAGGTGAATTCAAAACAAGAAACGAAAGGTGAGGCTACAAGGATTCAGAAGAAAGGGAGGCCCCGAGACTACAAAAAGGATTCAGAACAAGAAACGAAAGGTGAGGCTACAAGGATTCAGAAGAAAGGGAGGCCCTGAGGCTACAAAAAGGATTCAGAACAAGAAACGAAAGGTGAGGATACAAGGTGAACTCAGAACAAGGAGCGAAAGGTGAGGCTACAAGGATTCAGAAGAAAGGGAGGCCCTGAGGCTACAAAAAGGATTCAGAACAAGAAACGAAAGGTGAGGCTACAAGGTGAATTCAGAACAAGGAGCGATAGGTGAGGCTACAAGGATTCAGAAGGAAGGAAAAGGGAGGCCCTGAGGCTACAAAAAGGATTCAGAACAAGAAACGAAAGGTGAGGCCAAAAGGTGAATTCAGAACAAGGAGCGAAAGGTGAGGCTACAAGGATTAAGAAGAAAGGGAGGCCCTGAGGCTACAAAAAGGATTCAAAACAAGATACGAAAGGTGAGGCCAAAAGGTGAATTCAGAACAAGGAGCGAAAGGTGAGGCTACAAGGATTCAGAAGAAAGGGAGGCCCTGAGGCTACAAAAAGGATTCAAAACAAAAAACGAAAGGTAAGGCCAAAAGGTGAATTCAGAACAAGGAGCGAAAGGTGAGGCTACAAGGATTCAGAAGAAAGGGAGGCCCTGAGGCTACAAAAAGGATTCAAAACAAGAAACGAAAGGTGAGGCCAAAAGGTGAATTCAGAACAAGGAGCGAAAGGTGAGGCTACAAGGATTCAGAAGGAAAGAAAAGTGAGGCCATGAGGCTACAAAAAGGATCCAAAACAAGAAACGAAAGGTGAGGCCAAAATGTGAATTCAGAACAAGGAGCGAAGGTCAGGCTACAAGGATTCAGAAGGAAGGAATAGTGAGGCCATGCGGCTACAAAAAGGATACAAAACAAGAAACGAAAGGTGAGGCCAAAAGGTGAATTCAGAACAATGAGCGAAAGGTGAGGCTACTAGAAGGATTCAGATGAGAGGTGAGGCCGAAAGGAGGATTAAAAACAAGAAACGAAAGGCGTGGCCAAAAGTAGGATTCAAAACAAGAAATGAAAGGTGGAGCTAAAAAGAAGATTCAGTACAAAAAACGGAAGGTGAGAGCAAAAGTATTCAGAATAATAAACGAAAGTCGTAATGGCGGCGTTTTCTATCTCGTGTTGAAGGTCGTCCGAATGCTTGTAATCATCCTCGTCGTCTTCGCCCTCTGCTGGCTTCCTGCTCACATTGGCCACTTCATACTGATTATCAACGACTCCCCGACCGAGGTCTTGGTCATGTTTGGCTTCTTCCTGGGACACGCCAACAGTGCCATCAACCCGTGTCTGTACGTCATCCTTCACAGTGGCTTCCGCAGGGCATTTCTTCAGCTCTTCCCGCGGTTCCGAGGTACCCATTCTGACTGCATATCGAGGATGAACACCACTGCTGCCACGGTCATGTCTTCGTTCAGCGACAACCGAATTTCCCAGAAAAGGAATGACATCCAGCGAGAGGCATTGTTATGATTTGAGAGAAACACACAGGGTGGGGTCCAGACCCCACGGACAGCCTCTCTGGACACGCATGGCCATCCTTAATCAAACACCATATTGCACAGTCTCGAGGTTAGACGCTAAATAGACACGCCTTGGCTATTAGCAGGACATGCGTTTTGCAAAATAAAAAAAAAATACCTAGACTACATGACATAGAATAGATACAGCCAGTTGACACGTACATCCAAACGCAGAGAACAGAATTTACGTGGCTCATTTGACAAACACTGAATATCAAAGGATAAATGCAATGCTCTGTATGTACATAAACTGGTCTTTCCAGAATCAGCCATAGTTTGGGGGTGCCAAAAATGCCAGACATCGCATTTCATTATTTCATGGTTTCATTGAACCGTTTTTAGGCTTGAAAGAAAATATAGTTTCGTAGTATATCTATTGCACTTCCCCTTTAATCTGTTGTAGTTATTATTTCTAAGTCATTGCCCGTTCAGCGATAGTTTAATGTATACAGTAGACAATAGATAATGACATACGGCGCTGCTTCTTCACTTCAAAAGTAACGTACCAAGCAGATATTGTATAGGCCCTGTAACACGTACCCTTTTCTCTTGGAACTCGCAGAAAAAAAACATTGAAGTCGCACGCGCGTTGTTTTAAGCGTTACCCACCTTACAACTTCAAACACACATCTTCAACTCGCAGAAGAAGAAAAGACAGTAACATGGCGCGGGCGCGAGTAATTTTTTTGGCGAAATAAACTACAACCACAAAGTGTATGTGTTACAAGAGGCAGCGAAGCTTAACAAAGTGCTATAAAATCTGTAAAAATAGATTTTAGATTTGAAAAAAATATATTCAAAAATACAGTGTAGGTGCGAATATAAGTATTACCTTGATTTATTATTTTCCTTGGTACCAGAGGCTCCAAGCTTCACTTCTAGAGCCGCGAAACGGCGAAAACACGAAGTGAAGGAACCTCTGTACCATCGGATACCCGGTCCCTCTATGGCGCTAATAAGTGCATACAAGTTTGTACTAAGCTGACGCTTGGTCAAAAAAGGGCCAATCAAAACCACAAGATTTGTTTGAGACTTACTACTGGGCCTACTTTGAAAGCTTTGCCTGTATTCTTATCGTGGCAGTGCCATTTGTTACGTACACTTGTCAATGAAGACTTTATTCGGAAAACTTTGGCTGGCGTGATCACTGAAACCCCTTTAAAAGTACCCGAAGGAGGACTTTTATCCCTTGTGCTCGAAACTAATTCCAAGATTCCATCACCTGTTGGTTCTAGTCCTAATAAGGAATGAAAGAAGTGTTCAGTCATGCCAAAGTCTCTCTGAGTGTCATTCTTATCATACACATATTCGGGCTGCCTGTGTCAGACGTTGAGCGGTCCCTGTGGCATGGTTGGCTCCGGGTTTGCTCTGCACAGACGACGTCACTTATAAGCGGCGTTTCAAAGACGCCTGCAGTCCCTTGTACTTGGCCAGCGTGTTCTGCACGGTCCCATCACGTGAACAGATCGACTCGAGCTCCACCAGATAGGTTGCGCATGCGTCGTACAGAGTTGTGGTGAAGGCCGGCCTAGAGGAAGATGACACAGATTGACATGAACACACCACATGGAAAGAGCACATTAATGCTGGTTACTGTTGCTGTCGTCAGTGTTGTTGTTGTTGCAAAGTGTTGTGGTCAATGACGTTGTGGCTGGTAGGTGTAGTTGTCGTCAATGTTCTTGTTGTGGCAAAGCTTTGTTGTGGCTGGTGGATGTTGTTGTGGCTGGTAGTTGTCGTCATTGTTGTCGTTGTTGGTAGTTGTTGTCAATGTTGTTATGGCTGGTGAGTGTAATTGTCTATAGTGTTGTTGGTGCTGGCATTTGTCGTCAGTGTTGATGTGGCTGGTAGATGTAGTTGTTATAAGTGTTGTTGTGGCTGGTAGTTGTAAATGTCGTCACTGTTACTGTGGCTGGTAGTTGTAGTTGTCATCAGTATTGTTGTGGCTGGTGATTGTAGTTGTCATCAGTATTGTTGTGGCTGGTGATTGTAGTTGTCGTCAGTGTTGTTGTGGCTGGTAGTTGTAGTTGTCATCAGTATTGTTGTGGCTGGTGATTGTAGTTGTCGTCAGTGTTGTTGTGGCTGGTGATTGTAGTTGTCGTCAGTGTTGTTGTGGCTGGTAGTTGTAGTTGTCATCAGTATTGTTGTGGCTGGTGATTGTAGTTGTCGTCAGTGTTGTTGTGGCTGGTGATTGTAGTTGTCGTCAGTGTTGTTGTGGCTGGTAGTTGTAGTTGTTGTCAGTTTTGTTGTGGCTGGTAGTTGTAGTTGTCGTCAGTGTTGTTGTGGCTGGTAGTTGAAGTTGTTGTCAGTGTTGTTGTTGCAGGTAGTTGTAGTTGTTGTCAGTGTTGTTGTGGCTGGTAGTTGTAGTTGTCGTCAGTGTTGTTGTGGCTGGTAGTTGAAGTTGTTGTCAGTGTTGTTGTTGCAGGTAGTTGTAGTTGTCGTCAGTGTTGTTGTGGCTGGTAGTTGTAGTTGTCGTCAGTGTTGTTGTGGCTGGTAGTTGTAGTTGTCGTCAGTGTTGTTGTGGCTGATGATTGTAGTTGTCGTCAGTGTTGTTTTGGCTGGTAGTTGTAGTTGTTGTCACTGTTGCTGTGGTTGGTAGGTATAGTTGTCGTCTGTGATGTTGTGGCTGGTAGATGTAGTTGTCGTCAGTGTTGTTGTGGCTGATGATTGTAGTTGTCAGCAGTGTTGTTTTGGCTGGTAGTTGTAGTTGTCGTCAGTGTTGTTTTGGCTGGTAGTTGTAGTTGTTGTCAGTGTTGTTTTGGCTGGTTGTTGTAGTTGTTGTCACTGTTGCTGTGGTTGGTAGGTATAGTTGTCGTCTGTGATGTTGTGGCTGGTAGATGTAGTTGTCGTCAGTGTTGTTGTGGCTGGTAGTTGTAGTCAGTGTTGTTGTGGCTGGTAGTTGTAGTTGTCGTCAGTGTTGTGGCCGGTAGTTGTAGTTGTCATCAGTGTTGTTGTGGCTGGTAGTTGCAAATGTCATCACTGTTGTTGTGGCTTGTGATTGTAGTTGTTGTCAGTTTTGTTGTGGCTGGTATTTGTAGTTGTCGTCAGTGTTGTTGTGGCTGGTAGTTGTAGTTGTCAGCAGTGTTGTTTTGGCTGGTAGTTGTAGTTGTCGTCAGTGTTGTTTTGGCTGGTAGTTGTAGTTGTCGTCAGTGTTGTTGTGGCTGATGATTGTAGTTGTCAGCAGTGTTGTTGTGGCTGGTAGTTGTAGTTGTTGTCAGTGTTGTTGTGGCTGGTAGTTGTAGTTGTCGTCAGTGTTGTTTTTGTTAGTAGTTGTAGTTGTCATCAGTGTTGTTGTGGCTGATGATTGTAGTTGTCAGCAGTGTTGTTGTAGCTAGTAGATGTAGTTGTCGTCAGTGTTGTTGTTGTTGTCAGTGCGGTTGCTGCTGCTAAGCGTAAATGTCGTTGTGGTCGTTACCGTTCATACGGCGCCATGAGCGAGGGTGTGTCGAGGTACTTGGTCAGTAGATGGTAGATCACTTCCAGAACGTGTAGAGGCTTATTAATCGCTTGCCAACAAGGATCCTAGTGAAAGAAGGAAATGACCAGTGCAATCACTTGTTAGAACGACAAATAAAAATAAAGCCATACCTCAAAGCGGGTTACTAATTCAGTCTGACAGGCTACTATCTCAAAGTCTGATAATCCATTTCTATGCGTCTCTATTCAAGGGCAACCACTAGTGGCATAGACAACAAATAACAAGTCCAACATTACACATTAAATTAATGTTATTAATTCAAAATGTCATTTACTCCCCCTTGGGAGTTAGAAAGAATCACTTACTCCAGATATCGTGGTCTCCCCTTAAAAAATCATTAAATTTTCCACGCAACCGATCTTTAGACGTCGGTGTCTAAGGCACCCCTTACGCTTTCTCCTTCGGAAAACTATCACGGATTATAAACAAAACAATTTTTAAGCTAGATGGGCCAAACTACGAAGATGATTCACCTTGGCCTTGAACATTCTGTCATAGATACCGTGGAGGACTGGAAACGGGATGCCAATCTCTAACATGGTCATAAACACCCAGGTTGGGTCCCAGTCCAGCTCGGCGCTGTATCGCTCAAGAATCAGCACCAAAGCACCTTGAGAAGAAAGAACATGAACATTACTACCAAATCAGCACGGCAAAAAAATACTCCAGTGCCGCCACAGAACACGACAGTCCTCTTAGTTATCAAGCTCCTGTCAGTAACTGAGAGAAATTTTCGCATGCTAATTCGCTTATTCCCTAGAATTTGTCCTAATGTCCGTTGTGACGCACGTCGCACTATGAGCTACAGAGTCAGGTACCAGCCAGCAAATAACCATTCCTGAAGAACTCAAGTCACTTCACGGAATGGGAGAAATCACTATGTTCACTTTTGTACCCAGTCAATACAGTAAAATGCTAATTCAATCGTGAATGGGTACAAAGTGATAACGTAAAATTTTCAAAGGGACAGACGTTCATCTAGACAGCTACTCACCGAGCGGAAAGTATCTCTCGGAGTGCACGTATGTCCTGCCAAGGGCCACCATCTTGCTACTGATGAGGGCAATGCGGTCACTCGGCGACGAACTGCTGGACTCCTTCAACTCTAAACACGACAGACAATCCATACGGTAATAAAAATGAATATTTTTCTATATCATGACAGGTGATCACTTAAAAATATACCATTGAACGGTTTTTGTTAGCGATAGGGGATTTGCGCTAAGAGATCACGTGACCTTTCTTGGTGGAAAATTCAAACCAAAATAATCACAGAAATTACTGCGCCCATTACACCAGAGAAATTTAAATGAAACTTAACTTTTTCTGAAAAAAAATAAAACCGGCTTTTTTGTAAAGCGCTGAATATTTAGCCGCTAAAAGCCTGATTGCGCACTAGTTTGCCACCCAAACAGTCACGTGATCTCTTAACGCAAGTCCCCCATTGGAGAAATACATGCGAGTAATACTAAATATGACAAAAAGGTTACTTCCAATTCCATTCCCCAGAACTTCAAAGGACATGTATTGACATTAATACTGCAATATCCTCCGCACCTTTGTCGATGATCTCTCGCCATAGTGTTTCAATCAGGGTGGGTTCATAATGGCCGGCACAGTGCACGATAGCCAACTTGCACTCAGCCAATGAAAAAAGATCGGCGTATTCACCATAGAGCTGAAAACCAACCAACCCATTATCGACATATTATGATTGCCAGCATTGCCAGCGATGACAACAATAGCATAATAACCAGTGGCAACGGCATAATCAGCACAAACAACATTGAAAGTAAAAGAAGTTTATTAAATTTTCCTTTCAGCTTCAAGACTGATGTACGGGAAGTGGCGCAATACTTAAAAGAAAACAAAGACTACAAAGAAGCACTTCACTTGCTATGGATGGTTTCGTTGATTTTTATTTGTCAAATTTCGTATTTGATATTGTGGAAAATAAGGGCCAGAAAATGTGCAAAGTCCATCAGCACGGCATCATTGACGATTCTGGCATCGTCAAAACAATAACAAAGACTACATAAGATAGCAGCCACAACAATGACAAAATTATACACCCACAAAAAAAGCGACAACAGTATAACCAACACAAAATCTCATTTACAAAGAGCTATTTATTATGCTGAGCAAATATCAACAGCCTAAAAGTCGAAGCAATACAACAGTAATTTTAATAGGAACGAGGGTGTCATAAACACGTACCGTAGTGACGTCCACGAGTCTGTTGTTGAGTTGATTGAGGGCGTCTTGGAGATGAGGTGATGGCCGTGATGCGTGCCGTCTAGACAGAGCCTCGTACACTTGTGACTGAATGCGCGCAACCTGGAAAAACAGGCCCGTAAAAAACCCACACATATACTGGCAAGGTTTGGCGCGCAACCTGGAAAAACAGGACAATTTCACTCACAATTGTACTGGCAAGGTGTGGCAACCACAACCTTGTTCGCCTGTAAGCATTTCTTAGTAGGCTTTCATGTACAACAAACTAGAGGTTTTCTCCAAGATTGTTATTTCCCTCGCAGGCGTTTTTAGTGAGCGACCTTTCTAAAACACCTGCGAGGGAAGCTAGTGATGTCTGCGTGCAAATGTATTTCTATCGGGCTATTTAAATGGACGTAACTAGAGTTTCCCCACACCGTTTTTGAGCCTACGTGCATGTGTTTAAGATGTGCTTATATCACGCTATACATGCTAAGTGCACGTACCTCGAGTTTTTCCTCCAGCTCGTGTAAGAACTCCCCCTCCTTGCTACTGCTTGTACGCAGATTGCTGCTCTTGGCGCTCATGATGGCACGTGAAAGGTACTCCAACCGCTGAACAAGGCTCACATCACCGCTATGGACATCACAACAAGATCAGGCTAACATTACCACTACAAACATTACAACAATACCAGGCTCACCACTAAATCAATATTGCTCTGTGTTAGTACACCTTCTTAGTCCTTAGATCCTGGGTTATCCAGGATCATTCTGCTAACATTAGTGGGTCGTGGATAGGGGGTATTCCTAGCGTTTAACTTCACTCACCTTTCTCTCTCAGCGAGTTTAGAGAGTATCCTGGCGGCTGCCGCGTAGTTCTTCGTTTTCTCGTAATGTCGCCATAGCAAGTCCAGCATCTTCAGATCATTAGGATACTACAACAGCAACAAGAGATTCTTTAGATCGCGAGTATATCCATGTTTAAAAAAAGGCAAGACGGACCAAACGAGGCTCAAGACTTTAGCACTTTAAAAGTTTAAAAAAAAAGGCTCCATGGATGATCCCATTAATCCAAAGCTTTTAAACAAGTCTCCAGACTTTAGCACTTTTGTAGTCAAGGGGGAGGGAGTTGGGATGGTGTGAAACCCATAGTTTTGCTGCTCTAAAAAAGGCTCGATGGATCCCATTGATCTGCAGCCCTCAAAGGAGGCTAGAGCCATTAGCACATTTTGAGTCTGCAAAAGGTGCATATCAATTATTATTTCAGAAGGAAAAGGTGCAGGATACTAAGTCGTGGGGTTACCATTTTAAAAAACGCGAATTTATAAGCATTTCTTTTTTTCTCATAGGGGAGGGAGAGGTGCAGCCCCAACCCCTCCCCTAGACCCGCCTCTGTAGTGTATTCCTAGCCCCCACCTGTGCTGCAGTCTTGTGTTTGAGATAGGCCTCCAGGTGCACGGATTTAATCTGTGAAAAGACAACACAGTTGGCCAAAAAGAACATTGATGGATAATCGTTAAATAGTTAATAAATTTTCTGCAACATACAGGAAACAAACAAAAGAACAATTTTTTTTTGCTGTTGAAAACAACCGTAATCCCTGACCCTGTGACACAAATTATTCCTCAGATTTTTTCTCTTATTTCCAATACAGAGAATGTCGCCTTGGTAAAAAAAAACTTAATTACATGTACTGTCACTCAAAACCTTCGAATGGCTTTGATTGGCCAACATCTTAATGGCTTTCGATTGTGTCATATCACTGCAAAATGTGGCCAATCAAAGATGCACAAATGTATTATTTGAAGAAAATATAAGCCTTTATGCAAGAACTTTTAATTATTTCCCTTCGTATTTGAATTCAAAAGAACGCTTTGTAAAACTACGAACTGTAACGGGGTCTCAATGAAATGAGATTAAAAACCCCCCTATTGAAAAACAGGGGTAGCATATTGGTAATTGGGACGCCCCCCTCTAGGGAATTGTTGTATGACGACATGTCCATTTCTCGTCGTCATTTGGCCGTCTCCTCTTGTAAACAACAAGCTCCCTACCTTCTCCCCAATCCACCACACAATCTGGACGCAGTTCAGTATTTCTAGCAGGCGTTTTTCTGCCTTCAACTTCGCGGGGCAATTTTTAAAAAGTAGATAAAAGTTTGTAACTTGTTAAAGAAATTTGATTGTTTAAATAAAAACGGCTATTGTGCCACTTGGCGAACAGACATTAAATCCCAAAGCAATGCCTCATTGTGTGTGACTTCCGCGAACAGAGCTCGCCATGCTGATCATATTGCCCCTTCTATAAATTTATAATTTTCTATTAATTGATTTGTGCAAAGTAACGTAACGCTGACCTCTAGTAGCCTGTCTGTCAAAGCATTGTCAATCAACCACTGGTACAGGGAGACGTGCCACAACTCATCCCCAGAGGAGAGGGCTAGGGTAAGTGTAAGCTCCATCTGAAACAGAGAGACACAACTCCGTGTAATAAAAACGTGTTACCAGGAGGAAACTCATGACTGGCCTACTCTTAGCCCCTGCTTAATTAAAGGAACCACATAACAGTGTCTCATAGAGTGGACAAACACAAGGGGAGGAAGCGCAGAATGAGTTCACATGACTTACATATTTCTCAGCGTCAATTGGCGTCAGTGCATTTGGATCAGGTGTTGGTGGTGGACCTGGCCGTGATGGCAGACTGGGAGACTGGGCCGAGGATTGCCTGATAGCCAGCAGTCTTTGTAGACAGTCCGTTATGCACTTATAGCACTGGTGTCTGTGGGGTGACAAATACATGTGTCAAACTGTTATGTACTTATAGCACTGGTGTCAGTGGGGTAACAAATACATGTGTCAAACTGTTATGCATTTATAGCACTGGTGTCTGTGGGGTGACAAATACATGTGTCGAACTGTTATGCACTTATAGCACTGGTGTCAGTGGGGTAACAAATACATGTATCAAACTGTTATGCATTCATAGCACTGGTGTCAGTGAGGTGACAAATACATGTGTCAAACCGTTATGCATTTATAGCACTGGTGTCTGTGGGGTGACAAATACATTAATCAAACTGTTATGCACTTATAGCACTGGTGTCAGTGGGGTGACAAATACATGTATCAAACTGTTATGCATTTGTAGCACTGGTGTCAGTGGGGTAACAAATACATGTATCAAACTGTTATGCACTTATAGCACTGGTGTCTGTGGGGTGACAAATACATATATCAAACTGTTATGCACTTATAGCACTGGTGTCAGTGAGGTAACAAATACATGTGTCAAACTGTTATGCATTTATAGCACTGGTGTCTGTGGGGTGACAAATACATGTATCAAACTGTTATGCATTTGTAGCACTGGTGTCTGTGGGGTGACAAATACATGTATCAAACTGTTATGCACTTATAGCACTGGTGTCAGTGGGGTAACAAATACATGTGTCAAACCGTTATGCATGTGTAGCACTGGTGTCAGTGGGGTGACAAATACATGTATCAAACTGTTATGCACTTATAGCACTGGTGTCTGTGAGGTGACAAATACATGTATCAAACTGTTATGCACTTATAGCACTGGTGTCTGTGGGGTAACAAATACATGTGTCAAACTGATATGCACTTATAGCACTGGTGTCTGTGGGGTAACAAGTACATGTGTCAAACTGTTATGTACTTATAGCACTGGTGTCAGTGGGGTAACAAATACATGTATCAAACTGTTATGCACTTATAGCACTGGTGTCTGTGGGGTGACAAATACATGTATCAAACTGTTATGCATTTGTAGCACTGGTGTCTGTGGGGTAACAAATACATGTATCAAACTGTTATGCATTCATAGCACTGGTGTCTGTGGGGTGACAAATACATGCATCAAACTGTTATGCACTTATAGCACTGGTGTCAGTGGGGTGACAAATACATGTATCAAACTGTTATGCACTTATAGCACTGGTGTCTGTGAGGTGACAAATACATGTATCAAACTGTTATGCACTTATAGCACTGGTGTCAGTGGGGTAACAAATACATGTATCAAACTGTTATGCACTTATAGCACTGGTGTCAGTGGGGTAACAAATACATGTATCAAACTGTTATGCACTTATAGCACTGGTGTCAGTGGGGTAACAAATACATGTATCAAACTGTTATGCACTTATAGCACTGGTGTCAGTGGGGTAACAAATACATGTATCAAACTGTTATGCACTTATAGCACTGGTGTCTGTGGGGTGACAAATACATGTGTCAAACTGTCATGCACTTGAAGCACTGGTGTCTGTGGGGTGACAAATACATGTGTCAAACTGTTATGCATTTATAGCACTGGTGTCTGTGGGGTGACAAATACATGCATCAAACTGTTATGCACTTATAGCACTGGTGTCAGTGGGGTAACAAATACATGTATCAAACTGTTATGCACTTATAGCACTGGTGTCTGTGAGGTGACAAATACATGTATCAAACTGTTATGCATTTGTAGCACTGGTGTCTGTGGGGTGACAAATACATGTGTCAAACTGTTATGCACTTATAGCACTGGTGTCTGTGAGGTGACAAATACATGTATCAAACTGTTATGCATTTGTAGCACTGGTGTCTGTGGGGTGACAAATACATGCATCAAACTGTTATGCACTTATAGCACTGGTGTTAGTGGGGTGACAAATACATATATCAAACTGTTATGCACTTATAGCACTGATGTCAGTGAGGTGACAAATACATGTATCAAACTGTTATGCATTTGTAGCACTGGTGTCTGTGGGGTGACAAATACATGTATCAAACTGTTATGCATTTGTAGCACTGGTGTCTGTGGGGTGACAAATACATGTATCAAACTGTTATGCATTTGTAGCACTGGTGTCTGTGGGGTGACAAATACATGTATCAAACTGTTATGCATTTGTAGCACTGGTGTCTGTGAGGTAACAAATACATGTATCAAACTGTTATGCACTTATAGCACTGGTGTCAGTGGGGTGACAAATACATGTATCAAACTGTTATGCATTTGTAGCACTGGTGTCTGTGGGGTGACAAATACATGTATCAAACTGTTATGCATTTGTAGCACTGGTATCTGTGGGGTAACAAATACATGTGTCAAACTGTTATGCACTTATAGCACTGGTGTCAGTGGGGTAACAAATACATGTATCAAACTGTTATGCATTTGTAGCACTGGTGTCTGTGGGGTAACAAATACATGTATCAAACTGTTATGCATTTATAGCACTGGTGTCTGTGAGGTGAAAAATACATGTATCAAACTGTTATGCACTTATAGCACTGGTGTCAGTGGGGTAACAAATACATGTATCAAACTGTTATGCATTTGTAGCACTGGTGTCTGTGGGGTAACAAATACATGTATCAAACTGTTATGCATTTATAGCACTGGTGTCTGTGAGGTGACAAATACATGTATCAAACTGTTATGCATTTATAGCACTGGTGTCTGTGGGGTGACAAATACATGCATCAAACTGTTATGCATTTATAGCACTGGTGTCAGTGGGGTAACAAATACATGTATCAAACTGTTATGCATTTATAGCACTGGTGTCAGTGGGGTAACAAATACATGCATCAAACTGTTATGCATTTGTAGCACTGGTGTCTGTGAGGTGACAAATACATGTGTCAAACTGTTATGCACTTATAGCACTGGTGTCTGTGGGGTGACAAATACATGTATCAAACTGTTATGCACTTATAGCACTGGTGTCTGTGGGGTGACAAATACATGTATCAAACTGTTATGCATTTGTAGCACTGGTGTCAGTGGGGTAACAAATACATGTATCAAACTGTTATGCATTTGTAGCACTGGTATCTGTGGGGTAACAAATACATGTGTCAAACTGTTATGCACTTATAGCACTGGTGTCTGTGGGGTAACAAATACATGTATCAAACTGTTATGCATTTGTAGCACTGGTGTCTGTGGGGTAAAAAATACATGTATCAAACTGTTATGCACTTATAGCACTGGTGTCTGTGAGGTGACAAATACATGTGTCAAACCGTTATGCACTTATAGCACTGGTCTCTGTGGGGTAACAAATACATGTATCAAACTGTTATGCACTTGAAGCACTGGTGTCTGTGGGGTGACAAATACATGTGTCAAACTGTTATGCACTTGTAGCACTGGTGTCTGTGAGGTAACAAATACATGTATCAAACTGTTATGCATTTGTAGCACTGGTGTCTGTGAGGTAACAAATACATGTGTCAAACTGTTATGCACTTATAGCACTGGTGTCTGTGGGGTGACAAATACATGTGTCAAACTGTTATGCACTTATAGCACTGGTGTCAGTGGGGTGACAAATACATGTATCAAACTGTTATGCATTTGTAGCACTGGTGTCTGTGGGGTAACAAATACATGTATCAAACTGTTATGCACTTGAAGCACTGGTGTCTGTGGGGTGACAAATACATGTATCAAACTGTTATGCATTTGTAGCACTGGTGTCTGTGGGGTGACAAATACATGTATCAAACTGTTATGCATTTGTAGCACTGGTGTCTGTGAGGTAACAAATACATGTGTCAAACTGTTATGCACTTATAGCACTGGTGTCTGTGGGGTGACAAATACATGTATCAAACTGTTATGCACTTGAAGCACTGGTGTCTGTGGGGTGACAAATACATGTGTCGAACTGTTATGCACTTATAACACTGGTGTCTGTGGGGTGACAAATACATGTATCAAACTGTTATGCATTTGTAGCACTGGTGTCTGTGGGGTAACAAATACATGTGTCAAACTGTTATGCACTTATAGCACTGGTGTCTGTGGGGTGACAAATACATGTGTCAAACCGTTATGCATTTGTAGCACTGGTGTCTGTGGGGTGACAAATACATGTATCAAACCGTTATGCATTTGTAGCACTGGTGTCTGTGGGGTAACAAATACATGTGTCAAACTATTATGCATTTGTAGCACTGGTGTCTGTGAGGTGACAAATACATGTATCAAACTGTTATGCATTTATAGCACTGGTGTCTGTGGGGTGACAAATACATGTGTCAAACTGTTATGCATTTATAGCACTGGTGTCTGTGGGGTGACAAATACATGTATCAAACTGTTATGCATTTGTAGCACTGGTGTCTGTGGGGTAACAAATACATGTGTCAAACTATTATGCATTTGTAGCACTGGTGTCTGTGAGGTGACAAATACATGTGTCAAACTGTTATGCACTTATAGCACTGGTGTCTGTGGGGTGACAAATACATGTGTCAAACTGTTATGCATTTGTAGCACTGGTGTCTGTGGGGTGACAAATACATGTATCAAACTGTTATGCACTTATAGCACTGGTGTCTGTGGGGTGACAAATACATGTGTCAAACTGTTATGCATTTGTAGCACTGGTGTCTGTGGGGTGACAAATACATGTATCAAACTGTTATGCACTTGAAGCACTGGTGTCAGTGGGGTGACAAATACATGTATCAAACTGTTATGCACTTATAGCACTGGTGTCTGTGAGGTAACAAATACATGTATCAAACTGTTATGCACTTATAGCACTGGTGTCTGTGGGGTAACAAATACATGTATCAAACTGTTATGCACTTGAAGCACTGGTGTCAGTGGGGTGACAAATACATGTGTCAAACTGTTATGCACTTATAGCACTGGTGTCTGTGAGGTGACAAATACATGTGTCAAACTGTTATGCATTTATAGCACTGGTGTCAGTGGGGTGACAAATACATGTGTCAAACTGTTATGCACTTATAGCACTGGTGTCTGTGAGGTGACAAATACATGTGTCAAACTGTTATGCATTTATAGCACTGGTGTCTGTGGGGTGACAAATACATGTATCAAACTGTTATGCATTTATAGCACTGGTGTCTGTGGGGTAACAAATACATGTGTCAAACCGTTATGCACTTATAGCACTGGTGTCTGAGGTGACAAATACATGTGTCAAACTGTTATGCACTTATAGCACTGGTGTCAGTGGGGTAACAAATACATGTGTCGAACTGATATGCATTTGTAGCACTGGTGTCTGTGGGGTGACAAATACATGTATCAAACTGTTATGCACTTGAAGCACTGGTGTCAGTGGGGTGACAAATACATGTGTCAAACTGTTATGCACTTATAGCACTGGTGTCTGTGAGGTGACAAATACATGTATCAAACTGTTATGCATTTATAGCACTGGTGTCTGTGGGGTAACAAATACATGTGTCAAACCGTTATGCACTTATAGCACTGGTGTCTGTGGGGTAACAAATACATGTGTCAAACCGTTATGCATTTGTAGCACTGGTGTCAGTGGGGTAACAAATACATGTATCAAACTGTTATGCACTTATAGCACTGGTGTCAGTGGGGTGACAAATACATGTATCAAACTGTTATGCATTTGTAGCACTGGTGTCTGTGAGGTGACAAATACATGTATCAAACTGTTATGCACTTATAGCACTGGTGTCAGTGGGGTAACAAATACATGTATCAAACTGTTATGCATTCATAGCACTGGTGTCAGTGGGGTGACAAATACATGTATCAAACTGTTATGCATTCATAGCACTGGTGTCTGTGAGGTGACAAATACATGTATCAAACTTTTATGCATTTGTAGCACTGGTGTCTGTGGGGTGACAAATACATGTGTCAAACCGTTATGCATTTGTAGCACTGGTGTCAGTGGGGTAACAAATACATGTATCAAACTGTTATGCACTTATAGCACTGGTGTCAGTGGGGTGACAAATACATGTATCAAACTGTTATGCATTTGTAGCACTGGTGTCTGTGAGGTGACAAATACATGTATCAAACTGTTATGCACTTATAGCACTGGTGTCAGTGGGGTGACAAATACATGTATCAAACTGTTATGCATTTGTAGCACTGGTGTCTGTGAGGTGACAAATACATGTATCAAACTGATATGCATTTGTAGCACTGGTGTCTGTGGGGTGACAAATACATGTGTCAAACTGTTATGCACTTATAGCACTGGTGTCTGTGAGGTGACAAATACATGTATCAAACTGTTATGCACTTATAGCACTGGTGTCAGTGGGGTGACAAATACATGTATCAAACTGATATGCACTTATAGCACTGGTGTCTGTGGGGTAACAAGTACATGTGTCAAACTGTTATGTACTTATAGCACTGGTGTCAGTGGGGTAACAAATACATGTATCAAACTGTTATGCACTTATAGCACTGGTGTCTGTGGGGTGACAAATACATGTATCAAACTGTTATGCATTTGTAGCACTGGTGTCTGTGGGGTAACAAATACATGTATCAAACTGTTATGCATTCATAGCACTGGTGTCTGTGGGGTGACAAATACATGCATCAAACTGTTATGCACTTATAGCACTGGTGTCAGTGGGGTGACAAATACATGTATCAAACTGTTATGCACTTATAGCACTGGTGTCTGTGAGGTGACAAATACATGTATCAAACTGTTATGCACTTATAGCACTGGTGTCAGTGGGGTAACAAATACATGTATCAAACTGTTATGCACTTATAGCACTGGTGTCAGTGGGGTAACAAATACATGTATCAAACTGTTATGCACTTATAGCACTGGTGTCAGTGGGGTAACAAATACATGTATCAAACTGTTATGCACTTATAGCACTGGTGTCAGTGGGGTAACAAATACATGTATCAAACTGTTATGCACTTATAGCACTGGTGTCTGTGGGGTGACAAATACATGTGTCAAACTGTCATGCACTTGAAGCACTGGTGTCTGTGGGGTGACAAATACATGTGTCAAACTGTTATGCATTTATAGCACTGGTGTCTGTGGGGTGACAAATACATGCATCAAACTGTTATGCACTTATAGCACTGGTGTCAGTGGGGTAACAAATACATGTATCAAACTGTTATGCACTTATAGCACTGGTGTCTGTGAGGTGACAAATACATGTATCAAACTGTTATGCATTTGTAGCACTGGTGTCTGTGGGGTGACAAATACATGTGTCAAACTGTTATGCACTTATAGCACTGGTGTCTGTGAGGTGACAAATACATGTATCAAACTGTTATGCATTTGTAGCACTGGTGTCTGTGGGGTGACAAATACATGCATCAAACTGTTATGCACTTATAGCACTGGTGTTAGTGGGGTGACAAATACATATATCAAACTGTTATGCACTTATAGCACTGATGTCAGTGAGGTGACAAATACATGTATCAAACTGTTATGCATTTGTAGCACTGGTGTCTGTGGGGTGACAAATACATGTATCAAACTGTTATGCATTTGTAGCACTGGTGTCTGTGGGGTGACAAATACATGTATCAAACTGTTATGCATTTGTAGCACTGGTGTCTGTGGGGTGACAAATACATGTATCAAACTGTTATGCATTTGTAGCACTGGTGTCTGTGAGGTAACAAATACATGTATCAAACTGTTATGCACTTATAGCACTGGTGTCAGTGGGGTGACAAATACATGTATCAAACTGTTATGCATTTGTAGCACTGGTGTCTGTGGGGTGACAAATACATGTATCAAACTGTTATGCATTTGTAGCACTGGTATCTGTGGGGTAACAAATACATGTGTCAAACTGTTATGCACTTATAGCACTGGTGTCAGTGGGGTAACAAATACATGTATCAAACTGTTATGCATTTGTAGCACTGGTGTCTGTGGGGTAACAAATACATGTATCAAACTGTTATGCATTTATAGCACTGGTGTCTGTGAGGTGAAAAATACATGTATCAAACTGTTATGCACTTATAGCACTGGTGTCAGTGGGGTAACAAATACATGTATCAAACTGTTATGCATTTGTAGCACTGGTGTCTGTGGGGTAACAAATACATGTATCAAACTGTTATGCATTTATAGCACTGGTGTCTGTGAGGTGACAAATACATGTATCAAACTGTTATGCATTTATAGCACTGGTGTCTGTGGGGTGACAAATACATGCATCAAACTGTTATGCATTTATAGCACTGGTGTCAGTGGGGTAACAAATACATGTATCAAACTGTTATGCATTTATAGCACTGGTGTCAGTGGGGTAACAAATACATGCATCAAACTGTTATGCATTTGTAGCACTGGTGTCTGTGAGGTGACAAATACATGTGTCAAACTGTTATGCACTTATAGCACTGGTGTCTGTGGGGTGACAAATACATGTATCAAACTGTTATGCACTTATAGCACTGGTGTCTGTGGGGTGACAAATACATGTATCAAACTGTTATGCATTTGTAGCACTGGTGTCAGTGGGGTAACAAATACATGTATCAAACTGTTATGCATTTGTAGCACTGGTATCTGTGGGGTAACAAATACATGTGTCAAACTGTTATGCACTTATAGCACTGGTGTCTGTGGGGTAACAAATACATGTATCAAACTGTTATGCATTTGTAGCACTGGTGTCTGTGGGGTAAAAAATACATGTATCAAACTGTTATGCACTTATAGCACTGGTGTCTGTGAGGTGACAAATACATGTGTCAAACCGTTATGCACTTATAGCACTGGTCTCTGTGGGGTAACAAATACATGTATCAAACTGTTATGCACTTGAAGCACTGGTGTCTGTGGGGTGACAAATACATGTGTCAAACTGTTATGCACTTGTAGCACTGGTGTCTGTGAGGTAACAAATACATGTATCAAACTGTTATGCATTTGTAGCACTGGTGTCTGTGAGGTAACAAATACATGTGTCAAACTGTTATGCACTTATAGCACTGGTGTCTGTGGGGTGACAAATACAAGTGTCAAACTGTTATGCACTTATAGCACTGGTGTCAGTGGGGTGACAAATACATGTATCAAACTGTTATGCATTTGTAGCACTGGTGTCTGTGGGGTAACAAATACATGTATCAAACTGTTATGCACTTGAAGCACTGGTGTCTGTGGGGTGACAAATACATGTATCAAACTGTTATGCATTTGTAGCACTGGTGTCTGTGGGGTGACAAATACATGTATCAAACTGTTATGCATTTGTAGCACTGGTGTCTGTGAGGTAACAAATACATGTGTCAAACTGTTATGCACTTATAGCACTGGTGTCTGTGGGGTGACAAATACATGTATCAAACTGTTATGCACTTGAAGCACTGGTGTCAGTGGGGTGACAAATACATGTATCAAACTGTTATGCACTTGAAGCACTGGTGTCAGTGGGGTGACAAATACATGTATCAAACCGTTATGCATTTGTAGCACTGGTGTCTGTGGGGTGACAAATACATGTATCAAACTGTTATGCATTTGTAGCACTGGTGTCTGTGGGGTGACAAATACATGTATCAAACTGTTATGCATTTGTAGCACTGGTGTCTGTGAGGTAACAAATACATGTATCAAACCGTTATGCATTTGTAGCACTGGTGTCTGTGGGGTAACAAATACATGTGTCAAACTGTTATGCACTTATAGCACTGGTGTCTGTGGGGTAACAAATACATGTGTCAAACTGTTATGCACTTGAAGCACTGGTGTCTGTGGGGTGACAAATACATGTGTCGAACTGTTATGCACTTATAACACTGGTGTCTGTGGGGTGACAAATACATGTATCAAACTGTTATGCATTTGTAGCACTGGTGTCTGTGGGGTAACAAATACATGTGTCAAACTGTTATGCACTTATAGCACTGGTGTCTGTGGGGTGACAAATACATGTGTCAAACCGTTATGCATTTGTAGCACTGGTGTCTGTGGGGTGACAAATACATGTATCAAACCGTTATGCATTTGTAGCACTGGTGTCTGTGGGGTAACAAATACATGTGTCAAACTATTATGCATTTGTAGCACTGGTGTCTGTGAGGTGACAAATACATGTATCAAACTGTTATGCATTTATAGCACTGGTGTCTGTGGGGTGACAAATACATGTGTCAAACTGTTATGCATTTATAGCACTGGTGTCTGTGGGGTGACAAATACATGTATCAAACTGTTATGCATTTGTAGCACTGGTGTCTGTGGGGTGACAAATACATGTATCAAACTGTTATGCATTTGTAGCACTGGTGTCTGTGAGGTAACAAATACATGTGTCAAACTGTTATGCACTTATAGCACTGGTGTCTGTGGGGTGACAAATACATGTATCAAACTGTTATGCACTTGAAGCACTGGTGTCAGTGGGGTGACAAATACATGTATCAAACTGTTATGCACTTGAAGCACTGGTGTCAGTGGGGTGACAAATACATGTATCAAACCGTTATGCATTTGTAGCACTGGTGTCTGTGGGGTGACAAATACATGTATCAAACTGTTATGCATTTGTAGCACTGGTGTCTGTGGGGTGACAAATACATGTATCAAACTGTTATGCATTTGTAGCACTGGTGTCTGTGAGGTAACAAATACATGTATCAAACCGTTATGCATTTGTAGCACTGGTGTCTGTGGGGTAACAAATACATGTGTCAAACTGTTATGCACTTATAGCACTGGTGTCTGTGGGGTAACAAATACATGTGTCAAACTGTTATGCACTTGAAGCACTGGTGTCTGTGGGGTGACAAATACATGTGTCGAACTGTTATGCACTTATAACACTGGTGTCTGTGGGGTGACAAATACATGTATCAAACTGTTATGCATTTGTAGCACTGGTGTCTGTGGGGTAACAAATACATGTGTCAAACTGTTATGCACTTATAGCACTGGTGTCTGTGGGGTGACAAATACATGTGTCAAACCGTTATGCATTTGTAGCACTGGTGTCTGTGGGGTGACAAATACATGTATCAAACCGTTATGCATTTGTAGCACTGGTGTCTGTGGGGTAACAAATACATGTGTCAAACTATTATGCATTTGTAGCACTGGTGTCTGTGAGGTGACAAATACATGTATCAAACTGTTATGCATTTATAGCACTGGTGTCTGTGGGGTGACAAATACATGTGTCAAACTGTTATGCATTTATAGCACTGGTGTCTGTGGGGTGACAAATACATGTATCAAACTGTTATGCATTTGTAGCACTGGTGTCTGTGGGGTAACAAATACATGTGTCAAACTATTATGCATTTGTAGCACTGGTGTCTGTGAGGTGACAAATACATGTGTCAAACTGTTATGCACTTATAGCACTGGTGTCTGTGGGGTGACAAATACATGTGTCAAACTGTTATGCATTTGTAGCACTGGTGTCTGTGGGGTGACAAATACATGTATCAAACTGTTATGCACTTATAGCACTGGTGTCTGTGGGGTGACAAATACATGTGTCAAACTGTTATGCATTTGTAGCACTGGTGTCTGTGGGGTGACAAATACATGTATCAAACTGTTATGCACTTGAAGCACTGGTGTCAGTGGGGTGACAAATACATGTATCAAACTGTTATGCACTTATAGCACTGGTGTCTGTGAGGTAACAAATACATGTATCAAACTGTTATGCACTTATAGCACTGGTGTCTGTGGGGTAACAAATACATGTATCAAACTGTTATGCACTTGAAGCACTGGTGTCAGTGGGGTGACAAATACATGTGTCAAACTGTTATGCACTTATAGCACTGGTGTCTGTGAGGTGACAAATACATGTGTCAAACTGTTATGCATTTATAGCACTGGTGTCAGTGGGGTGACAAATACATGTGTCAAACTGTTATGCACTTATAGCACTGGTGTCTGTGAGGTGACAAATACATGTGTCAAACTGTTATGCATTTATAGCACTGGTGTCTGTGGGGTGACAAATACATGTATCAAACTGTTATGCATTTATAGCACTGGTGTCTGTGGGGTAACAAATACATGTGTCAAACCGTTATGCACTTATAGCACTGGTGTCTGAGGTGACAAATACATGTGTCAAACTGTTATGCACTTATAGCACTGGTGTCAGTGGGGTAACAAATACATGTGTCGAACTGATATGCATTTGTAGCACTGGTGTCTGTGGGGTGACAAATACATGTATCAAACTGTTATGCACTTGAAGCACTGGTGTCAGTGGGGTGACAAATACATGTGTCAAACTGTTATGCACTTATAGCACTGGTGTCTGTGAGGTGACAAATACATGTATCAAACTGTTATGCATTTATAGCACTGGTGTCTGTGGGGTAACAAATACATGTGTCAAACCGTTATGCACTTATAGCACTGGTGTCTGTGGGGTAACAAATACATGTGTCAAACCGTTATGCATTTGTAGCACTGGTGTCAGTGGGGTAACAAATACATGTATCAAACTGTTATGCACTTATAGCACTGGTGTCAGTGGGGTGACAAATACATGTATCAAACTGTTATGCATTTGTAGCACTGGTGTCTGTGAGGTGACAAATACATGTATCAAACTGTTATGCACTTATAGCACTGGTGTCAGTGGGGTAACAAATACATGTATCAAACTGTTATGCATTCATAGCACTGGTGTCAGTGGGGTGACAAATACATGTATCAAACTGTTATGCATTCATAGCACTGGTGTCTGTGAGGTGACAAATACATGTATCAAACTTTTATGCATTTGTAGCACTGGTGTCTGTGGGGTGACAAATACATGTGTCAAACCGTTATGCATTTGTAGCACTGGTGTCAGTGGGGTAACAAATACATGTATCAAACTGTTATGCACTTATAGCACTGGTGTCAGTGGGGTGACAAATACATGTATCAAACTGTTATGCATTTGTAGCACTGGTGTCTGTGAGGTGACAAATACATGTATCAAACTGTTATGCACTTATAGCACTGGTGTCAGTGGGGTGACAAATACATGTATCAAACTGTTATGCATTTGTAGCACTGGTGTCTGTGAGGTGACAAATACATGTATCAAACTGATATGCATTTGTAGCACTGGTGTCTGTGGGGTGACAAATACATGTGTCAAACTGTTATGCACTTATAGCACTGGTGTCTGTGAGGTGACAAATACATGTATCAAACTGTTATGCATTTATAGCACTGGTGTCTGTGGGGTAACAAATACATGTGTCAAACCGTTATGCACTTATAGCACTGGTGTCTGTGGGGTAACAAATACATGTGTCAAACCGTTATGCATTTGTAGCACTGGTGTCAGTGGGGTAACAAATACATGTATCAAACTGTTATGCACTTATAGCACTGGTGTCAGTGGGGTGACAAATACATGTATCAAACTGTTATGCATTTGTAGCACTGGTGTCTGTGAGGTGACAAATACATGTATCAAACTGTTATGCACTTATAGCACTGGTGTCAGTGGGGTAACAAATACATGTATCAAACTGTTATGCATTCATAGCACTGGTGTCAGTGGGGTGACAAATACATGTATCAAACTGTTATGCATTCATAGCACTGGTGTCTGTGAGGTGACAAATACATGTATCAAACTGTTATGCATTTGTAGCACTGGTGTCTGTGGGGTGACAAATACATGTGTCAAACCGTTATGCATTTGTAGCACTGGTGTCAGTGGGGTAACAAATACATGTATCAAACTGTTATGCACTTATAGCACTGGTGTCAGTGGGGTGACAAATACATGTATCAAACTGTTATGCATTTGTAGCACTGGTGTCTGTGAGGTGACAAATACATGTATCAAACTGTTATGCACTTATAGCACTGGTGTCAGTGGGGTGACAAATACATGTATCAAACTGTTATGCATTTGTAGCACTGGTGTCTGTGAGGTGACAAATACATGTATCAAACTGATATGCATTTGTAGCACTGGTGTCTGTGGGGTGACAAATACATGTATCAAACTGTTATGCACTTGAAGCACTGGTGTCAGTGGGGTGACAAATACATGTGTCAAACTGTTATGCACTTATAGCACTGGTGTCTGTGAGGTGACAAATACATGTATCAAACTGTTATGCATTCATAGCACTGGTGTCTGTGAGGTGACAAATACATGTATCAAACTGTTATGCACTTATAGCACTGGTGTCTGTGAGGTAACAAATACATGTGTCAAACTGTTATGCACTTATAGCACTGGTGTCTGTGGGGTGACAAATACATGTATCAAACTGTTATGCACTTATAGCACTGGTGTCTGTGAGGTAACAAATACATGTGTCAAACTGTTATGCATTTATAGCACTGGTGTCAGTGGGGTAACAAATACATGTATCAAACTGTTATGCACTTATAGCACTGGTGTCTGTGGGGTAACAAATACATGTGTCAAACTGTTATGCATTTGTAGCACTGGTGTCTGTGAGGTGACAAATACATGTATCAAACTGTTATGCACTTGTAGCACTGGTGTCTGTGAGGTGACAAATACATGTGTCAAACTGTTATGCATTTATAGCACTGGTGTCTGTGAGGTGACAAATACATGTATCAAACTGATATGCACTTATAGCACTGGTGTCTGTGGGGTGACAAATACATGTGTCAAACTGTTATGCATTTATAGCACTGGTGTCTGTGAGGTGACAAATACATGTATCAAACTGTTATGCACTTATAGCACTGGTGTCTGTGAGGTAACAAATACATGTGTCAAACTGTTATGCATTTATAGCACTGGTGTCAGTGGGGTAACAAATACATGTATCATACTGTTATGCACTTATAGCACTGGTGTCAGTGGGGTAACAAATACATGTGTCGAACTGTTATGCACTTATAGCACTGGTGTCTGTGAGGTGACAAATACATGTATCAAACTGTTATGCACTTATAGCACTGGTGTCTGTGGGGTAACAAATACATGTGTCAAACTGTTGTGCATTTGTAGCACTGGTGTCTGTGAGGTGACAAATACATGTATCAAACTGTTATGCATTTGTAGCACTGGTGTCTGTGGGGTGACAAATACATGTATCAAACTGTTATGCATTTGTAGCACTGGTGTCTGTGAGGTGACAAATACATGTATCAAACTGTTATGCACTTATAGCACTGGTGTCTGTGGGGTAACAAATACATGTGTCAAACTGTTATGCATTTGTAGCACTGGTGTCTGTGGGGTGACAAATACATGTATCAAACTGTTATGCATTTGTAGCACTGGTGTCTGTGGGGTAACAAATACATGTGTCAAACTGTTATGCATTTGTAGCACTGGTGTCTGTGAGGTGACAAATACATGTATCAAACTGTTATGCACTTGTAGCACTGGTGTCTGTGAGGTGACAAATACATGTGTCAAACTGTTATGCATTTATAGCACTGGTGTCTGTGAGGTGACAAATACATGTATCAAACTGATATGCACTTATAGCACTGGTGTCTGTGGGGTGACAAATACATGTGTCAAACTGTTATGCACTTATAGCACTGGTGTCAGTGGGGTAACAAATACATGTGTCAAACTGTTATGCACTTATAGCACTGGTGTCAGTGGGGTGACAAATACATGTATCAAACTGTTATGCATTTGTAGCACTGGTGTCAGTGGGGTGACAAATACATGTGTCAAACTGTTATGCACTTATAGCACTGGTGTCTGTGGGGTGACAAATACATGTGTCAAACTGTTATGCACTTATAGCACTGGTGTCAGTGGGGTGACAAATACATGTATCAAACTGTTATGCATTTGTAGCACTGGTGTCAGTGGGGTGACAAATACATGTGTCAAACTGTTATGCACTTATAGCACTGGTGTCTGTGAGGTGACAAATACATGTATCAAACTGTTATGCATTTGTAGCACTGGTGTCAGTGGGGTGACAAATACATGTGTCAAACTGTTATGCATTTATAGCACTGGTGTCTGTGGGGTGACAAATACATGTATCAAACTGTTATGCACTTATAGCACTGGTGTCTGTGAGGTGACAAATACATGTGTCAAACTGTTATGCATTTGTAGCACTGGTGTCAGTGGGGTGACAAATACATGTGTCAAACTGTTATGCACTTGTAGCACTGGTGTCTGTGAGGTAACAAATACATGTATCAAACTGTTATGCATTTGTAGCACTGGTGTCTGTGAGGTAACAAATACATGTGTCAAACTGTTATGCACTTGTAGCACTGGTGTCAGTGAGGTGACAAATACATGTGTCAAACTGTTATGCACTTATAGCACTGGTGTCAGTGGGGTGACAAATACATGTATCAAACTGTTATGCATTTATAGCACTGGTGTCTGTGAGGTGACAAATACATGTATCAAACTGTTATGCATTTATAGCACTGGTGTCTGTGAGGTGACAAATACATGTGTCAAACTGTTATGCACTAATAGCACTGGTGTCTGTGGGGTGACAAATACATGTATCAAACTGTTATGCACTTATAGCACTGGTGTCTGTGAGGTGACAAATACATGTATCAAACTGTTATGCATTCATAGCACTGGTGTCTGTGGGGTAACAAATACATGTGTCGAACTGTTATGCACTTATAGCACTGGTGTCTGTGAGGTAACAAATACATGTATCAAACTGTTATGCATTTGTAGCACTGGTGTCTGTGGGGTGACAAATACATGTGTCGAACTGTTATGCACTTATAGCACTGATGTCTGTGAGGTAACAAATACATGTATCAAACTGTTATGCATTTGTAGCACTGGTGTCTGTGGGGTGACAAATACATGTGTCAAACTGTTATGCACTTATAGCACTGGTGTCTGTGGGGTAACAAATACATGTGTCAAACTGTTATGCACTTATAGCACTGGTGTCTGTGAGGTAACAAATACATGTGTCAAACTGTTATGCACTTATAGCACTGGTGTCTGTGGGGTGACAAATACATGTATCAAACTGTTATGCACTTATAGCACTGGTGTCTGTGAGGTAACAAATACATGTGTCAAACTGTTATGCATTTATAGCACTGGTGTCAGTGGGGTAACAAATACATGTATCAAACTGTTATGCACTTATAGCACTGGTGTCAGTGGGGTAACAAATACGTGTGTCGAACTGTTATGCACTTATAGCACTGGTGTCTGTGAGGTGACAAATACATGTATCAAACTGTTATGCACTTATAGCACTGGTGTCTGTGGGGTAACAAATACATGTGTCAAACTGTTATGCATTTGTAGCACTGGTGTCTGTGAGGTGACAAATACATGTATCAAACTGTTATGCATTTGTAGCACTGGTGTCTGTGGGGTGACAAATACATGTATCAAACTGTTATGCATTTGTAGCACTGGTGTCTGTGGGGTAACAAATACATGTGTCAAACTGTTATGCATTTGTAGCACTGGTGTCTGTGAGGTGACAAATACATGTATCAAACTGTTATGCACTTGTAGCACTGGTGTCTGTGAGGTGACAAATACATGTGTCAAACTGTTATGCATTTATAGCACTGGTGTCTGTGAGGTGACAAATACATGTATCAAACTGATATGCACTTATAGCACTGGTGTCTGTGGGGTGACAAATACATGTGTCAAACTGTTATGCACTTATAGCACTGGTGTCAGTGGGGTAACAAATACATGTGTCAAACTGTTATGCACTTATAGCACTGGTGTCAGTGGGGTGACAAATACATGTATCAAACTGTTATGCATTTGTAGCACTGGTGTCAGTGGGGTGACAAATACATGTGTCAAACTGTTATGCACTTATAGCACTGGTGTCTGTGGGGTGACAAATACATGTGTCAAACTGTTATGCACTTATAGCACTGGTGTCAGTGGGGTGACAAATACATGTATCAAACTGTTATGCATTTGTAGCACTGGTGTCAGTGGGGTGACAAATACATGTGTCAAACTGTTATGCACTTATAGCACTGGTGTCTGTGAGGTGACAAATACATGTATCAAACTGTTATGCATTTGTAGCACTGGTGTCAGTGGGGTGACAAATACATGTGTCAAACTGTTATGCATTTATAGCACTGGTGTCAGTGGGGTGACAAATACATGTATCAAACTGTTATGCACTTATAGCACTGGTGTCTGTGGGGTGACAAATACATGTGTCAAACTGTTATGTACTTATAGCACTGGTGTCAGTGGGGTAACAAATACATGTGTCAAACTGTTATGCATTTATAGCACTGGTGTCTGTGGGGTGACAAATACATGTGTCGAACTGTTATGCACTTATAGCACTGGTGTCAGTGGGGTAACAAATACATGTATCAAACTGTTATGCATTCATAGCACTGGTGTCAGTGAGGTGACAAATACATGTGTCAAACCGTTATGCATTTATAGCACTGGTGTCTGTGGGGTGACAAATACATGTATCAAACTGTTATGCACTTATAGCACTGGTGTCAGTGGGGTGACAAATACATGTATCAAACTGTTATGCATTTGTAGCACTGGTGTCAGTGGGGTAACAAATACATGTATCAAACTGTTATGCACTTATAGCACTGGTGTCTGTGGGGTAACAAATACATGTGTCAAACTGTTATGCACTTATAGCACTGGTGTCTGTGGGGTAACAAATACATGTGTCAAACTGTTATGCACTTGAAGCACTGGTGTCTGTGGGGTGACAAATACATGTGTCGAACTGTTATGCACTTATAACACTGGTGTCTGTGGGGTGACAAATACATGTATCAAACTGTTATGCATTTGTAGCACTGGTGTCTGTGGGGTAACAAATACATGTGTCAAACTGTTATGCACTTATAGCACTGGTGTCTGTGGGGTGACAAATACATGTGTCAAACCGTTATGCATTTGTAGCACTGGTGTCTGTGGGGTGACAAATACATGTATCAAACCGTTATGCATTTGTAGCACTGGTGTCTGTGGGGTAACAAATACATGTGTCAAACTATTATGCATTTGTAGCACTGGTGTCTGTGAGGTGACAAATACATGTATCAAACTGTTATGCATTTATAGCACTGGTGTCTGTGGGGTGACAAATACATGTGTCAAACTGTTATGCATTTATAGCACTGGTGTCTGTGGGGTGACAAATACATGTATCAAACTGTTATGCATTTGTAGCACTGGTGTCTGTGGGGTAACAAATACATGTGTCAAACTATTATGCATTTGTAGCACTGGTGTCTGTGAGGTGACAAATACATGTGTCAAACTGTTATGCACTTATAGCACTGGTGTCTGTGGGGTGACAAATACATGTGTCAAACTGTTATGCATTTGTAGCACTGGTGTCTGTGGGGTGACAAATACATGTATCAAACTGTTATGCACTTATAGCACTGGTGTCTGTGGGGTGACAAATACATGTGTCAAACTGTTATGCATTTGTAGCACTGGTGTCTGTGGGGTGACAAATACATGTATCAAACTGTTATGCACTTGAAGCACTGGTGTCAGTGGGGTGACAAATACATGTATCAAACTGTTATGCACTTATAGCACTGGTGTCTGTGAGGTAACAAATACATGTATCAAACTGTTATGCACTTATAGCACTGGTGTCTGTGGGGTAACAAATACATGTATCAAACTGTTATGCACTTGAAGCACTGGTGTCAGTGGGGTGACAAATACATGTGTCAAACTGTTATGCACTTATAGCACTGGTGTCTGTGAGGTGACAAATACATGTGTCAAACTGTTATGCATTTATAGCACTGGTGTCAGTGGGGTGACAAATACATGTGTCAAACTGTTATGCACTTATAGCACTGGTGTCTGTGAGGTGACAAATACATGTGTCAAACTGTTATGCATTTATAGCACTGGTGTCTGTGGGGTGACAAATACATGTATCAAACTGTTATGCATTTATAGCACTGGTGTCTGTGGGGTAACAAATACATGTGTCAAACCGTTATGCACTTATAGCACTGGTGTCTGAGGTGACAAATACATGTGTCAAACTGTTATGCACTTATAGCACTGGTGTCAGTGGGGTAACAAATACATGTGTCGAACTGATATGCATTTGTAGCACTGGTGTCTGTGGGGTGACAAATACATGTATCAAACTGTTATGCACTTGAAGCACTGGTGTCAGTGGGGTGACAAATACATGTGTCAAACTGTTATGCACTTATAGCACTGGTGTCTGTGAGGTGACAAATACATGTATCAAACTGTTATGCATTTATAGCACTGGTGTCTGTGGGGTAACAAATACATGTGTCAAACCGTTATGCACTTATAGCACTGGTGTCTGTGGGGTAACAAATACATGTGTCAAACCGTTATGCATTTGTAGCACTGGTGTCAGTGGGGTAACAAATACATGTATCAAACTGTTATGCACTTATAGCACTGGTGTCAGTGGGGTGACAAATACATGTATCAAACTGTTATGCATTTGTAGCACTGGTGTCTGTGAGGTGACAAATACATGTATCAAACTGTTATGCACTTATAGCACTGGTGTCAGTGGGGTAACAAATACATGTATCAAACTGTTATGCATTCATAGCACTGGTGTCAGTGGGGTGACAAATACATGTATCAAACTGTTATGCATTCATAGCACTGGTGTCTGTGAGGTGACAAATACATGTATCAAACTTTTATGCATTTGTAGCACTGGTGTCTGTGGGGTGACAAATACATGTGTCAAACCGTTATGCATTTGTAGCACTGGTGTCAGTGGGGTAACAAATACATGTATCAAACTGTTATGCACTTATAGCACTGGTGTCAGTGGGGTGACAAATACATGTATCAAACTGTTATGCATTTGTAGCACTGGTGTCTGTGAGGTGACAAATACATGTATCAAACTGTTATGCACTTATAGCACTGGTGTCAGTGGGGTGACAAATACATGTATCAAACTGTTATGCATTTGTAGCACTGGTGTCTGTGAGGTGACAAATACATGTATCAAACTGATATGCATTTGTAGCACTGGTGTCTGTGGGGTGACAAATACATGTGTCAAACTGTTATGCACTTATAGCACTGGTGTCTGTGAGGTGACAAATACATGTATCAAACTGTTATGCATTTATAGCACTGGTGTCTGTGGGGTAACAAATACATGTGTCAAACCGTTATGCACTTATAGCACTGGTGTCTGTGGGGTAACAAATACATGTGTCAAACCGTTATGCATTTGTAGCACTGGTGTCAGTGGGGTAACAAATACATGTATCAAACTGTTATGCACTTATAGCACTGGTGTCAGTGGGGTGACAAATACATGTATCAAACTGTTATGCATTTGTAGCACTGGTGTCTGTGAGGTGACAAATACATGTATCAAACTGTTATGCACTTATAGCACTGGTGTCAGTGGGGTGACAAATACATGTATCAAACTGTTATGCATTTGTAGCACTGGTGTCTGTGAGGTGACAAATACATGTATCAAACTGTTATGCACTTATAGCACTGGTGTCAGTGGGGTAACAAATACATGTATCAAACTGTTATGCATTCATAGCACTGGTGTCAGTGGGGTGACAAATACATGTATCAAACTGTTATGCATTCATAGCACTGGTGTCTGTGAGGTGACAAATACATGTATCAAACTGTTATGCATTTGTAGCACTGGTGTCTGTGGGGTGACAAATACATGTGTCAAACCGTTATGCATTTGTAGCACTGGTGTCAGTGGGGTGACAAATACATGTGTCAAACTGTTATGCACTTATAGCACTGGTGTCTGTGAGGTGACAAATACATGTATCAAACTGTTATGCATTCATAGCACTGGTGTCTGTGAGGTGACAAATACATGTATCAAACTGTTATGCACTTATAGCACTGGTGTCTGTGAGGTAACAAATACATGTGTCAAACTGTTATGCACTTATAGCACTGGTGTCTGTGGGGTGACAAATACATGTATCAAACTGTTATGCACTTATAGCACTGGTGTCTGTGAGGTAACAAATACATGTGTCAAACTGTTATGCATTTATAGCACTGGTGTCAGTGGGGTAACAAATACATGTATCAAACTGTTATGCACTTATAGCACTGGTGTCTGTGGGGTAACAAATACATGTGTCAAACTGTTATGCATTTGTAGCACTGGTGTCTGTGAGGTGACAAATACATGTATCAAACTGTTATGCACTTGTAGCACTGGTGTCTGTGAGGTGACAAATACATGTGTCAAACTGTTATGCATTTATAGCACTGGTGTCTGTGAGGTGACAAATACATGTATCAAACTGATATGCACTTATAGCACTGGTGTCTGTGGGGTGACAAATACATGTGTCAAACTGTTATGCATTTATAGCACTGGTGTCTGTGAGGTGACAAATACATGTATCAAACTGTTATGCACTTATAGCACTGGTGTCTGTGAGGTAACAAATACATGTGTCAAACTGTTATGCATTTATAGCACTGGTGTCAGTGGGGTAACAAATACATGTATCATACTGTTATGCACTTATAGCACTGGTGTCAGTGGGGTAACAAATACATGTGTCGAACTGTTATGCACTTATAGCACTGGTGTCTGTGAGGTGACAAATACATGTATCAAACTGTTATGCACTTATAGCACTGGTGTCTGTGGGGTAACAAATACATGTGTCAAACTGTTGTGCATTTGTAGCACTGGTGTCTGTGAGGTGACAAATACATGTATCAAACTGTTATGCATTTGTAGCACTGGTGTCTGTGGGGTGACAAATACATGTATCAAACTGTTATGCATTTGTAGCACTGGTGTCTGTGAGGTGACAAATACATGTATCAAACTGTTATGCACTTATAGCACTGGTGTCTGTGGGGTAACAAATACATGTGTCAAACTGTTATGCATTTGTAGCACTGGTGTCTGTGGGGTGACAAATACATGTATCAAACTGTTATGCATTTGTAGCACTGGTGTCTGTGGGGTAACAAATACATGTGTCAAACTGTTATGCATTTGTAGCACTGGTGTCTGTGAGGTGACAAATACATGTATCAAACTGTTATGCACTTGTAGCACTGGTGTCTGTGAGGTGACAAATACATGTGTCAAACTGTTATGCATTTATAGCACTGGTGTCTGTGAGGTGACAAATACATGTATCAAACTGATATGCACTTATAGCACTGGTGTCTGTGGGGTGACAAATACATGTGTCAAACTGTTATGCACTTATAGCACTGGTGTCAGTGGGGTAACAAATACATGTGTCAAACTGTTATGCACTTATAGCACTGGTGTCAGTGGGGTGACAAATACATGTATCAAACTGTTATGCATTTGTAGCACTGGTGTCAGTGGGGTGACAAATACATGTGTCAAACTGTTATGCACTTATAGCACTGGTGTCTGTGGGGTGACAAATACATGTGTCAAACTGTTATGCACTTATAGCACTGGTGTCAGTGGGGTGACAAATACATGTATCAAACTGTTATGCATTTGTAGCACTGGTGTCAGTGGGGTGACAAATACATGTGTCAAACTGTTATGCACTTATAGCACTGGTGTCTGTGAGGTGACAAATACATGTATCAAACTGTTATGCATTTGTAGCACTGGTGTCAGTGGGGTGACAAATACATGTGTCAAACTGTTATGCATTTATAGCACTGGTGTCTGTGGGGTGACAAATACATGTATCAAACTGTTATGCACTTATAGCACTGGTGTCTGTGAGGTGACAAATACATGTGTCAAACTGTTATGCATTTGTAGCACTGGTGTCAGTGGGGTGACAAATACATGTGTCAAACTGTTATGCACTTGTAGCACTGGTGTCTGTGAGGTAACAAATACATGTATCAAACTGTTATGCATTTGTAGCACTGGTGTCTGTGAGGTAACAAATACATGTGTCAAACTGTTATGCACTTGTAGCACTGGTGTCAGTGAGGTGACAAATACATGTGTCAAACTGTTATGCACTTATAGCACTGGTGTCAGTGGGGTGACAAATACATGTATCAAACTGTTATGCATTTATAGCACTGGTGTCTGTGAGGTGACAAATACATGTATCAAACTGTTATGCATTTATAGCACTGGTGTCTGTGAGGTGACAAATACATGTGTCAAACTGTTATGCACTTATAGCACTGGTGTCTGTGGGGTGACAAATACATGTATCAAACTGTTATGCACTTATAGCACTGGTGTCTGTGAGGTGACAAATACATGTATCAAACTGTTATGCATTCATAGCACTGGTGTCTGTGGGGTAACAAATACATGTGTCGAACTGTTATGCACTTATAGCACTGGTGTCTGTGAGGTAACAAATACATGTATCAAACTGTTATGCATTTGTAGCACTGGTGTCTGTGGGGTGACAAATACATGTGTCGAACTGTTATGCACTTATAGCACTGATGTCTGTGAGGTAACAAATACATGTATCAAACTGTTATGCATTTGTAGCACTGGTGTCTGTGGGGTGACAAATACATGTGTCAAACTGTTATGCACTTATAGCACTGGTGTCTGTGGGGTAACAAATACATGTGTCAAACTGTTATGCACTTATAGCACTGGTGTCTGTGAGGTAACAAATACATGTGTCAAACTGTTATGCACTTATAGCACTGGTGTCTGTGGGGTGACAAATACATGTATCAAACTGTTATGCACTTATAGCACTGGTGTCTGTGAGGTAACAAATACATGTGTCAAACTGTTATGCATTTATAGCACTGGTGTCAGTGGGGTAACAAATACATGTATCAAACTGTTATGCACTTATAGCACTGGTGTCAGTGGGGTAACAAATACGTGTGTCGAACTGTTATGCACTTATAGCACTGGTGTCTGTGAGGTGACAAATACATGTATCAAACTGTTATGCACTTATAGCACTGGTGTCTGTGGGGTAACAAATACATGTGTCAAACTGTTATGCATTTGTAGCACTGGTGTCTGTGAGGTGACAAATACATGTATCAAACTGTTATGCATTTGTAGCACTGGTGTCTGTGGGGTGACAAATACATGTATCAAACTGTTATGCATTTGTAGCACTGGTGTCTGTGGGGTAACAAATACATGTGTCAAACTGTTATGCATTTGTAGCACTGGTGTCTGTGAGGTGACAAATACATGTATCAAACTGTTATGCACTTGTAGCACTGGTGTCTGTGAGGTGACAAATACATGTGTCAAACTGTTATGCATTTATAGCACTGGTGTCTGTGAGGTGACAAATACATGTATCAAACTGATATGCACTTATAGCACTGGTGTCTGTGGGGTGACAAATACATGTGTCAAACTGTTATGCACTTATAGCACTGGTGTCAGTGGGGTAACAAATACATGTGTCAAACTGTTATGCACTTATAGCACTGGTGTCAGTGGGGTGACAAATACATGTATCAAACTGTTATGCATTTGTAGCACTGGTGTCAGTGGGGTGACAAATACATGTGTCAAACTGTTATGCACTTATAGCACTGGTGTCTGTGGGGTGACAAATACATGTGTCAAACTGTTATGCACTTATAGCACTGGTGTCAGTGGGGTGACAAATACATGTATCAAACTGTTATGCATTTGTAGCACTGGTGTCAGTGGGGTGACAAATACATGTGTCAAACTGTTATGCACTTATAGCACTGGTGTCTGTGAGGTGACAAATACATGTATCAAACTGTTATGCATTTGTAGCACTGGTGTCAGTGGGGTGACAAATACATGTGTCAAACTGTTATGCATTTATAGCACTGGTGTCAGTGGGGTGACAAATACATGTATCAAACTGTTATGCACTTATAGCACTGGTGTCTGTGGGGTGACAAATACATGTGTCAAACTGTTATGTACTTATAGCACTGGTGTCAGTGGGGTAACAAATACATGTGTCAAACTGTTATGCATTTATAGCACTGGTGTCTGTGGGGTGACAAATACATGTGTCGAACTGTTATGCACTTATAGCACTGGTGTCAGTGGGGTAACAAATACATGTATCAAACTGTTATGCATTCATAGCACTGGTGTCAGTGAGGTGACAAATACATGTGTCAAACCGTTATGCATTTATAGCACTGGTGTCTGTGGGGTGACAAATACATGTATCAAACTGTTATGCACTTATAGCACTGGTGTCAGTGGGGTGACAAATACATGTATCAAACTGTTATGCATTTGTAGCACTGGTGTCAGTGGGGTAACAAATACATGTATCAAACTGTTATGCACTTATAGCACTGGTGTCTGTGGGGTGACAAATACATGTATCAAACTGTTATGCACTTATAGCACTGGTGTCAGTGAGGTAACAAATACATGTGTCAAACTGTTATGCATTTATAGCACTGGTGTCTGTGGGGTGACAAATACATGTATCAAACTGTTATGCATTCATAGCACTGGTGTCTGTGAGGTGACAAATACATGTATCAAACTGTTATGCACTTATAGCACTGGTGTCTGTGAGGTGACAAATACATGTATCAAACTGTTATGCATTTGTAGCACTGGTGTCTGTGAGGTGACAAATACATGTATCAAACTGTTATGCACTTATAGCACTGGTGTCTGTGGGGTAACAAATACATGTGTCAAACTGATATGCACTTATAGCACTGGTGTCTGTGGGGTAACAAATACATGTGTCAAACTGTTATGTACTTATAGCACTGGTGTCAGTGGGGTAACAAATACATGTATCAAACTGTTATGCACTTATAGCACTGGTGTCTGTGGGGTGACAAATACATGTATCAAACTGTTATGCATTTGTAGCACTGGTGTCTGTGGGGTAACAAATACATGTATCAAACTGTTATGCATTCATAGCACTGGTGTCTGTGGGGTGACAAATACATGCATCAAACTGTTATGCACTTATAGCACTGGTGTCAGTGGGGTGACAAATACATGTATCAAACTGTTATGCACTTATAGCACTGGTGTCTGTGAGGTGACAAATACATGTATCAAACTGTTATGCACTTATAGCACTGGTGTCAGTGGGATAACAAATACATGTATCAAACTGTTATGCACTTATAGCACTGGTGTCAGTGGGGTAACAAATACATGTATCAAACTGTTATGCACTTATAGCACTGGTGTCAGTGGGGTAACAAATACATGTATCAAACTGTTATGCACTTATAGCACTGGTGTCAGTGGGGTAACAAATACATGTATCAAACTGTTATGCACTTATAGCACTGGTGTCTGTGGGGTGACAAATACATGTATCAAACTGTTATGCACTTATAGCACTGGTGTCTGTGGGGTAACAAATACATGTATCAAACTGTTATGCACTTATAGCACTGGTGTCTGTGGGGTGACAAATACATGTGTCAAACCGTTATGCACTTATAGCACTGGTGTCAGTGGGGTAACAAATACATGTGTCGAACTGTTATGCATTTGTAGCACTGGTGTCTGTGGGGTGACAAATACATGTATCAAACTGTTATGCACTTGTAGCACTGGTGTCTGTGGGGTGACAAATACATGTGTCAAACCGTTATGCACTTATAGCACTGGTGTCAGTGGGGTAACAAATACATGTGTCGAACTGTTATGCATTTGTAGCACTGGTGTCTGTGGGGTAACAAATACATGTGTCAAACTGTTATGCACTTATAGCACTGGTGTCTGTGAGGTGACAAATACATGTGTCAAACTGTCATGCACTTGAAGCACTGGTGTCTGTGGGGTGACAAATACATGCATCAAACTGTTATGCACTTATAGCACTGGTGTCAGTGGGGTAACAAATACATGTATCAAACTGTTATGCACTTATAGCACTGGTGTCTGTGAGGTGACAAATACATGTATCAAACTGTTATGCATTTGTAGCACTGGTGTCTGTGGGGTGACAAATACATGTGTCAAACTGTTATGCACTTATAGCACTGGTGTCTGTGAGGTGACAAATACATGTATCAAACTGTTATGCATTTGTAGCACTGGTGTCTGTGGGGTGACAAATACATGCATCAAACTGTTATGCACTTATAGCACTGGTGTTAGTGGGGTGACAAATACATATATCAAACTGTTATGCACTTATAGCACTGATGTCAGTGAGGTGACAAATACATGTATCAAACTGTTATGCATTTGTAGCACTGGTGTCTGTGGGGTGACAAATACATGTATCAAACTGTTATGCATTTGTAGCACTGGTGTCTGTGGGGTGACAAATACATGTATCAAACTGTTATGCATTTGTAGCACTGGTGTCTGTGGGGTGACAAATACATGTATCAAACTGTTATGCATTTGTAGCACTGGTGTCTGTGAGGTAACAAATACATGTATCAAACTGTTATGCACTTATAGCACTGGTGTCAGTGGGGTGACAAATACATGTATCAAACTGTTATGCATTTGTAGCACTGGTGTCTGTGGGGTGACAAATACATGTATCAAACTGTTATGCATTTGTAGCACTGGTATCTGTGGGGTAACAAATACATGTGTCAAACTGTTATGCACTTATAGCACTGGTGTCAGTGGGGTAACAAATACATGTATCAAACTGTTATGCATTTGTAGCACTGGTGTCTGTGGGGTAACAAATACATGTATCAAACTGTTATGCACTTATAGCACTGGTGTCTGTGGGGTGACAAATACATGTATCAAACTGTTATGCATTTGTAGCACTGGTGTCAGTGGGGTAACAAATACATGTATCAAACTGTTATGCATTTGTAGCACTGGTATCTGTGGGGTAACAAATACATGTGTCAAACTGTTATGCACTTATAGCACTGGTGTCTGTGGGGTAACAAATACATGTATCAAACTGTTATGCATTTGTAGCACTGGTGTCTGTGGGGTAACAAATACATGTATCAAACTGTTATGCACTTATAGCACTGGTGTCTGTGAGGTGACAAATACATGTGTCAAACCGTTATGCACTTATAGCACTGGTCTCTGTGGGGTAACAAATACATGTGTCAAACTGTTATGCACTTATAGCACTGGTGTCTGTGGGGTAACAAATACATGTATCAAACTGTTATGCACTTGAAGCACTGGTGTCTGTGGGGTGACAAATACATGTGTCAAACTGTTATGCACTTGTAGCACTGGTGTCTGTGAGGTAACAAATACATGTATCAAACTGTTATGCATTTGTAGCACTGGTGTCTGTGAGGTAACAAATACATGTGTCAAACTGTTATGCACTTATAGCACTGGTGTCTGTGGGGTGACAAATACATGTATCAAACTGTTATGCACTTGAAGCACTGGTGTCAGTGGGGTGACAAATACATGTATCAAACTGTTATGCATTTGTAGCACTGGTGTCTGTGGGGTAACAAATACATGTATCAAACTGTTATGCACTTGAAGCACTGGTGTCTGTGGGGTGACAAATACATGTATCAAACTGTTATGCATTTGTAGCACTGGTGTCTGTGGGGTGACAAATACATGTATCAAACTGTTATGCATTTGTAGCACTGGTGTCAGTGAGGTAACAAATACATGTGTCAAACTGTTATGCACTTATAGCACTGGTGTCTGTGGGGTGACAAATACATGTATCAAACTGTTATGCACTTGAAGCACTGGTGTCAGTGGGGTGACAAATACATGTATCAAACTGTTATGCACTTGAAGCACTGGTGTCAGTGGGGTGACAAATACATGTATCAAACCGTTATGCATTTCTAGCACTGGTGTCTGTAGGGTGACAAATACATGTATCAAACTGTTATGCATTTGTAGCACTGGTGTCTGTGGGGTGACAAATACATGTATCAAACTGTTATGCATTTGTAGCACTGGTGTCTGTGAGGTAACAAATACATGTATCAAACCGTTATGCATTTGTAGCACTGGTGTCTGTGGGGTAACAAATACATGTGTCAAACTGTTATGCACTTATAGCACTGGTGTCTGTGGGGTAACAAATACATGTGTCAAACTGTTATGCACTTGAAGCACTGGTGTCTGTGGGGTGACAAATACATGTGTCGAACTGTTATGCACTTATAACACTGGTGTCTGTGGGGTGACAAATACATGTATCAAACTGTTATGCATTTGTAGCACTGGTGTCTGTGGGGTAACAAATACATGTGTCAAACTGTTATGCATTTGTAGCACTGGTGTCTGTGGGGTAACAAATACATGTGTCAAACTGTTATGCACTTATAGCACTGGTGTCTGTGGGGTAACAAATACATGTGTCAAACCGTTATGCATTTGTAGCACTGGTGTCTGTGGGGTGACAAATACATGTATCAAACCGTTATGCATTTGTAGCACTGGTGTCTGTGGGGTAACAAATACATGTGTCAAACTATTATGCATTTGTAGCACTGGTGTCTGTGAGGTGACAAATACATGTATCAAACTGTTATGCATTTATAGCACTGGTGTCTGTGGGGTGACAAATACATGTGTCAAACTGTTATGCATTTATAGCACTGGTGTCTGTGGGGTGACAAATACATGTATCAAACTGTTATGCATTTGTAGCACTGGTGTCTGTGAGGTAACAAATACATGTATCAAACTGTTATGCACTTATAGCACTGGTGTCTGTGAGGTGACAAATACATGTATCAAACTGTTATGCACTTATAGCACTGGTGTCTGTGAGGTAACAAATACATGTATCAAACTGTTATGCATTTATAGCACTGGTGTCTGTGGGGTGACAAATACATGTGTCAAACTGTTATGCATTTATAGCACTGGTGTCTGTGGGGTGACAAATACATGTATCAAACTGTTATGCATTTGTAGCACTGGTGTCTGTGGGGTAACAAATACATGTGTCAAACTATTATGCATTTGTAGCACTGGTGTCTGTGAGGTGACAAATACATGTGTCAAACTGTTATGCACTTATAGCACTGGTGTCTGTGGGGTGACAAATACATGTGTCAAACTGTTATGCATTTGTAGCACTGGTGTCTGTGGGGTGACAAATACATGTATCAAACTGTTATGCACTTATAGCACTGGTGTCTGTGGGGTGACAAATACATGTGTCAAACTGTTATGCATTTGTAGCACTGGTGTCTGTGGGGTGACAAATACATGTATCAAACTGTTATGCACTTGAAGCACTGGTGTCAGTGGGGTGACAAATACATGTATCAAACTGTTATGCACTTATAGCACTGGTGTCTGTGAGGTAACAAATACATGTGTCAAACTGTTATGCACTTATAGCACTGGTGTCTGTGAGGTGACAAATACATGTGTCAAACTGTTATGCATTTATAGCACTGGTGTCTGTGGGGTGACAAATACATGTATCAAACTGTTATGCATTTATAGCACTGGTGTCTGTGGGGTAACAAATACATGTGTCAAACCGTTATGCACTTATAGCACTGGTGTCTGAGGTGACAAATACATGTGTCAAACTGTTATGCACTTATAGCACTGGTGTCAGTGGGGTAACAAATACATGTGTCGAACTGATATGCATTTGTAGCACTGGTGTCTGTGGGGTGACAAATACATGTATCAAACTGTTATGCACTTGAAGCACTGGTGTCAGTGGGGTGACAAATACATGTGTCAAACTGTTATGCACTTATAGCACTGGTGTCTGTGAGGTGACAAATACATGTATCAAACTGTTATGCATTTATAGCACTGGTGTCTGTGGGGTAACAAATACATGTGTCAAACCGTTATGCACTTATAGCACTGGTGTCTGTGGGGTAACAAATACATGTGTCAAACCGTTATGCATTTGTAGCACTGGTGTCAGTGGGGTAACAAATACATGTATCAAACTGTTATGCACTTATAGCACTGGTGTCAGTGGGGTGACAAATACATGTATCAAACTGTTATGCATTTGTAGCACTGGTGTCTGTGAGGTGACAAATACATGTATCAAACTGTTATGCACTTATAGCACTGGTGTCAGTGGGGTAACAAATACATGTATCAAACTGTTATGCATTCATAGCACTGGTGTCAGTGGGGTGACAAATACATGTATCAAACTGTTATGCATTCATAGCACTGGTGTCTGTGAGGTGACAAATACATGTATCAAACTGTTATGCATTTGTAGCACTGGTGTCTGTGGGGTGACAAATACATGTGTCAAACCGTTATGCATTTGTAGCACTGGTGTCAGTGGGGTAACAAATACATGTATCAAACTGTTATGCACTTATAGCACTGGTGTCAGTGGGGTGACAAATACATGTATCAAACTGTTATGCATTTGTAGCACTGGTGTCTGTGAGGTGACAAATACATGTATCAAACTGTTATGCACTTATAGCACTGGTGTCAGTGGGGTGACAAATACATGTATCAAACTGTTATGCATTTGTAGCACTGGTGTCTGTGAGGTGACAAATACATGTATCAAACTGATATGCATTTGTAGCACTGGTGTCTGTGGGGTGACAAATACATGTATCAAACTGTTATGCACTTGAAGCACTGGTGTCAGTGGGGTGACAAATACATGTGTCAAACTGTTATGCACTTATAGCACTGGTGTCTGTGAGGTGACAAATACATGTATCAAACTGTTATGCATTCATAGCACTGGTGTCTGAGGTGACAAATACATGTATCAAACTGTTATGCACTTATAGCACTGGTGTCTGTGAGGTAACAAATACATGTGTCAAACTGTTATGCACTTATAGCACTGGTGTCTGTGGGGTGACAAATACATGTATCAAACTGTTATGCACTTATAGCACTGGTGTCTGTGAGGTAACAAATACATGTGTCAAACTGTTATGCATTTATAGCACTGGTGTCAGTGGGGTAACAAATAGATGTATCAAACTGTTATGCACTTATAGCACTGGTGTCTGTGGGGTAACAAATACATGTGTCAAACTGTTATGCATTTGTAGCACTGGTGTCTGTGAGGTGACAAATACATGTATCAAACTGTTATGCACTTGTAGCACTGGTGTCTGTGAGGTGACAAATACATGTGTCAAACTGTTATGCATTTATAGCACTGGTGTCTGTGAGGTGACAAATACATGTATCAAACTGATATGCACTTATAGCACTGGTGTCTGTGGGGTGACAAATACATGTGTCAAACTGTTATGCATTTATAGCACTGGTGTCTGTGAGGTGACAAATACATGTATCAAACTGATATGCACTTATAGCACTGGTGTCTGTGGGGTGACAAATACATGTGTCAAACTGTTATGCACTTATAGCACTGGTGTCTGTGAGGTAACAAATACATGTGTCAAACTGTTATGCACTTATAGCACTGGTATCTGTGGGGTGACAAATACATGTATCAAACTGTTATGCACTTATAGCACTGGTGTCTGTGAGGTAACAAATACATGTGTCAAACTGTTATGCATTTATAGCACTGGTGTCAGTGGGGTAACAAATACATGTATCAAACTGTTATGCACTTATAGCACTGGTGTCAGTGGGGTAACAAATACATGTGTCGAACTGTTATGCACTTATAGCACTGGTGTCTGTGAGGTGACAAATACATGTATCAAACTGTTATGCACTTATAGCACTGGTGTCTGTGGGGTAACAAATACATGTGTCAAACTGTTATGCATTTGTAGCACTGGTGTCTGTGAGGTGACAAATACATGTATCAAACTGTTATGCATTTGTAGCACTGGTGTCTGTGGGGTGACAAATACATGTATCAAACTGTTATGCATTTGTAGCACTGGTGTCTGTGGGGTAACAAATACATGTGTCAAACTGTTATGCATTTGTAGCACTGGTGTCTGTGAGGTGACAAATACATGTATCAAACTGTTATGCACTTGTAGCACTGGTGTCTGTGAGGTGACAAATACATGTGTCAAACTGTTATGCATTTATAGCACTGGTGTCTGTGAGGTGACAAATACATGTATCAAACTGATATGCACTTATAGCACTGGTGTCTGTGGGGTGACAAATACATGTGTCAAACTGTTATGCACTTATAGCACTGGTGTCAGTGGGGTAACAAATACATGTGTCAAACTGTTATGCACTTATAGCACTGGTGTCAGTGGGGTGACAAATACATGTATCAAACTGTTATGCATTTGTAGCACTGGTGTCAGTGGGGTGACAAATACATGTGTCAAACTGTTATGCACTTATAGCACTGGTGTCTGTGGGGTGACAAATACATGTGTCAAACTGTTATGCACTTATAGCACTGGTGTCAGTGGGGTGACAAATACATGTATCAAACTGTTATGCATTTGTAGCACTGGTGTCAGTGGGGTGACAAATACATGTGTCAAACTGTTATGCACTTATAGCACTGGTGTCTGTGAGGTGACAAATACATGTATCAAACTGTTATGCATTTGTAACACTGGTGTCAGTGGGGTGACAAATACATGTGTCAAACTGTTATGCATTTATAGCACTGGTGTCTGTGGGGTGACAAATACATGTATCAAACTGTTATGCACTTATAGCACTGGTGTCTGTGAGGTGACAAATACATGTGTCAAACTGTTATGCATTTGTAGCACTGGTGTCAGTGGGGTGACAAATACATGTGTCAAACTGTTATGCACTTGTAGCACTGGTGTCTGTGAGGTAACAAATACATGTATCAAACTGTTATGCATTTGTAGCACTGGTGTCTGTGAGGTAACAAATACATGTGTCAAACTGTTATGCACTTGTAGCACTGGTGTCAGTGAGGTGACAAATACATGTGTCAAACTGTTATGCACTTATAGCACTGGTGTCAGTGGGGTGACAAATACATGTATCAAACTGTTATGCATTTATAGCACTGGTGTCTGTGAGGTGACAAATACATGTATCAAACTGTTATGCATTTATAGCACTGGTGTCTGTGAGGTGACAAATACATGTGTCAAACTGTTATGCACTTATAGCACTGGTGTCTGTGGGGTGAGAAATACATGTATCAAACTGTTATGCACTTATAGCACTGGTGTCTGTGAGGTGACAAATACATGTATCAAACTGTTATGCATTCATAGCACTGGTGTCTGTGGGGTGACAAATACATGTGTCGAACTGTTATGCACTTATAGCACTGATGTCTGTGAGGTAACAAATACATGTATCAAACTGTTATGCATTTGTAGCACTGGTGTCTGTGGGGTGACAAATACATGTGTCAAACTGTTATGCACTTATAGCACTGGTGTCTGTGGGGTAACAAATACATGTGTCAAACTGTTATGCACTTATAGCACTGGTGTCTGTGAGGTAACAAATACATGTGTCAAACTGTTATGCACTTATAGCACTGGTGTCTGTGGGGTGACAAATACATGTATCAAACTGTTATGCACTTATAGCACTGGTGTCTGTGAGGTAACAAATACATGTGTCAAACTGTTATGCATTTATAGCACTGGTGTCAGTGGGGTAACAAATACATGTATCAAACTGTTATGCACTTATAGCACTGGTGTCAGTGGGGTAACAAATACGTGTGTCGAACTGTTATGCACTTATAGCACTGGTGTCTGTGAGGTGACAAATACATGTATCAAACTGTTATGCACTTATAGCACTGGTGTCTGTGGGGTAACAAATACATGTGTCAAACTGTTATGCATTTGTAGCACTGGTGTCTGTGAGGTGACAAATACATGTATCAAACTGTTATGCATTTGTAGCACTGGTGTCTGTGGGGTGACAAATACATGTATCAAACTGTTATGCATTTGTAGCACTGGTGTCTGTGGGGTAACAAATACATGTGTCAAACTGTTATGCATTTGTAGCACTGGTGTCTGTGAGGTGACAAATACATGTATCAAACTGTTATGCACTTGTAGCACTGGTGTCTGTGAGGTGACAAATACATGTGTCAAACTGTTATGCATTTATAGCACTGGTGTCTGTGAGGTGACAAATACATGTATCAAACTGATATGCACTTATAGCACTGGTGTCTGTGGGGTGACAAATACATGTGTCAAACTGTTATGCACTTATAGCACTGGTGTCAGTGGGGTAACAAATACATGTGTCAAACTGTTATGCACTTATAGCACTGGTGTCAGTGGGGTGACAAATACATGTATCAAACTGTTATGCATTTGTAGCACTGGTGTCAGTGGGGTGACAAATACATGTGTCAAACTGTTATGCACTTATAGCACTGGTGTCTGTGGGGTGACAAATACATGTGTCAAACTGTTATGCACTTATAGCACTGGTGTCAGTGGGGTGACAAATACATGTATCAAACTGTTATGCATTTGTAGCACTGGTGTCAGTGGGGTGACAAATACATGTGTCAAACTGTTATGCACTTATAGCACTGGTGTCTGTGAGGTGACAAATACATGTATCAAACTGTTATGCATTTGTAGCACTGGTGTCAGTGGGGTGACAAATACATGTGTCAAACTGTTATGCATTTATAGCACTGGTGTCAGTGGGGTGACAAATACATGTATCAAACTGTTATGCACTTATAGCACTAGTGTCTGTGAGGTGACAAATACATGTGTCAAACTGTTATGCATTTGTAGCACTGGTGTCAGTGGGGTGACAAATACATGTGTCAAACTGTTATGCACTTGTAGCACTGGTGTCTGTGAGGTAACAAATACATGTATCAAACTGTTATGCATTTGTAGCACTGGTGTCTGAGGTAACAAATACATGTGTCAAACTGTTATGCATTCATAGCACTGGTGTCTGTGAGGTGACAAATACATGTATCAAACTGTTATGCATTTGTAGCACTGGTGTCTGTGGGGTGACAAATACATGTATCAAACTGTTATGCACTTATAGCACTGGTGTCTGTGAGGTAACAAATACATGTGTCAAACTGTTATGCACTTATAGCACTGGTGTCTGTGGGGTGACAAATACATGTATCAAACTGTTATGCACTTATAGCACTGGTGTCTGTGAGGTAACAAATACATGTGTCAAACTGTTATGCATTTATAGCACTGGTGTCAGTGGGGTAACAAATACATGTATCAAACTGTTATGCACTTATAGCACTGGTGTCTGTGGGGTAACAAATACATGTGTCAAACTGTTATGCATTTGTAGCACTGGTGTCTGTGAGGTGACAAATACATGTATCAAACTGTTATGCACTTGTAGCACTGGTGTCTGTGAGGTGACAAATACATGTGTCAAACTGTTATGCATTTATAGCACTGGTGTCTGTGAGGTGACAAATACATGTATCAAACTGATATGCACTTATAGCACTGGTGTCTGTGGGGTGACAAATACATGTGTCAAACTGTTATGCATTTATAGCACTGGTGTCTGTGAGGTGACAAATACATGTATCAAACTGATATGCACTTATAGCACTGGTGTCTGTGGGGTGACAAATACATGTGTCAAACTGTTATGCACTTATAGCACTGGTGTCTGTGAGGTAACAAATACATGTGTCAAACTGTTATGCACTTATAGCACTGGTGTCTGTGGGGTGACAAATACATGTATCAAACTGTTATGCACTTATAGCACTGGTGTCTGTGAGGTAACAAATACATGTGTCAAACTGTTATGCATTTATAGCACTGGTGTCAGTGGGGTAACAAATACATGTATCAAACTGTTATGCACTTATAGCACTGGTGTCAGTGGGGTAACAAATACATGTGTCGAACTGTTATGCACTTATAGCACTGGTGTGTGTGAGGTGACAAATACATGTATCAAACTGTTATGCACTTATAGCACTGGTGTCTGTGGGGTAACAAATACATGTGTCAAACTGTTATGCATTTGTAGCACTGGTGTCTGTGAGGTGACAAATACATGTATCAAACTGTTATGCATTTGTAGCACTGGTGTCTGTGGGGTGACAAATACATGTATCAAACTGTTATGCATTTGTAGCACTGGTGTCTGTGGGGTAACAAATACATGTGTCAAACTGTTATGCATTTGTAGCACTGGTGTCTGTGAGGTGACAAATACATGTATCAAACTGTTATGCACTTGTAGCACTGGTGTCTGTGAGGTGACAAATACATGTGTCAAACTGTTATGCATTTATAGCACTGGTGTCTGTGAGGTGACAAATACATGTATCAAACTGATATGCACTTATAGCACTGGTGTCTGTGGGGTGACAAATACATGTGTCAAACTGTTATGCACTTATCGCACTGGTGTCAGTGGGGTAACAAATACATGTGTCAAACTGTTATGCACTTATAGCACTGGTGTCAGTGGGGTGACAAATACATGTATCAAACTGTTATGCATTTGTAGCACTGGTGTCAGTGGGGTGACAAATACATGTGTCAAACTGTTATGCACTTATAGCACTGGTGTCTGTGGGGTGATAAATACATGTGTCAAACTGTTATGCACTTATAGCACTGGTGTCAGTGGGGTGACAAATACATGTATCAAACTGTTATGCATTTGTAGCACTGGTGTCAGTGGGGTGACAAATACATGTGTCAAACTGTTATGCATTTGTAGCACTGGTGTCAGTGGGGTGACAAATACATGTGTCAAACTGTTATGCATTTATAGCACTGGTGTCTGTGGGGTGACAAATACACGTATCAAACTGTTATGCACTTATAGCACTGGTGTCTGTGAGGTGACAAATACATGTGTCAAACTGTTATGCATTTGTAGCACTGGTGTCAGTGGGGTGACAAATACATGTGTCAAACTGTTATGCACTTGTAGCACTGGTGTCTGTGAGGTAACAAATACATGTATCAAACTGTTATGCATTTGTAGCACTGGTGTCTGTGAGGTAACAAATACATGTGTCAAACTGTTATGCACTTGTAGCACTGGTGTCAGTGAGGTGACAAATACATGTGTCAAACTGTTATGCACTTATAGCACTGGTGTCAGTGGGGTGACAAATACATGTATCAAACTGTTATGTATTTGTAGCACTGGTGTCTGTGGGGTGACAAATACATGTGTCGAACTGTTATGCACTTATAGCACTGATGTCTGTGAGGTAACAAATACATGTATCAAACTGTTATGCATTTGTAGCACTGGTGTCTGTGGGGTGACAAATACATGTGTCAAACTGTTATGCACTTATAGCACTGGTGTCTGTGGGGTAACAAATACATGTATCAAACTGTTATGCATTTGTAGCACTGGTGTCTGTGGGGTGACAAATACATGTATCAAACTGTTATGCACTCATAGCACTGGTGTCTGTGGGGTAACAAATACATGTATCAAACTGTTATGCATTTGTAGCACTGGTGTCTGTGGGGTAACAAATACATGTATCAAACTGTTATGCATTTGTAGCACTGGTGTCTGTGAGGTGACAAATACATGTATCAAACTGTTATGCATTCATAGCACTGGTGTCTGTGGGGTAACAAATACATGTATCAAACTGTTATGCATTTGTAGCACTGGTGTCTGTGGGGTAACAAATACATGTGTCAAACTGTTATGTATTTGTAGCACTGGTGTCTGTGGGGTAACAAATACATGTATCAAACTGTTATGCATTTGTAGCACTGGTGTCTGTGAGGTGACAAATACATGTATCAAACTGATATGCACTTATAGCACTGGTGTCTGTGGGGTGACAAATACATGTGTCAAACTGTTATGCACTTATAGCACTGGTGTCTGTGAGGTAACAAATACATGTGTCAAACTGTTATGCACTTATAGCACTGGTGTCTGTGGGGTGACAAATACATGTATCAAACTGTTATGCACTTATAGCACTGGTGTCTGTGAGGTAACAAATACATGTGTCAAACTGTTATGCATTTATAGCACTGGTGTCAGTGGGGTAACAAATACATGTATCAAACTGTTATGCACTTATAGCACTGGTGTCAGTGGGGTAACAAATACATGTGTCGAACTGTTATGCACTTATAGCACTGGTGTCTGTGAGGTGACAAATACATGTATCAAACTGTTATGCACTTATAGCACTGGTGTCTGTGGGGTAACAAATACATGTGTCAAACTGTTATGCATTTGTAGCACTGGTGTCTGTGAGGTGACAAATACATGTATCAAACTGTTATGCATTTGTAGCACTGGTGTCTGTGGGGTGACAAATACATGTATCAAACTGTTATGCATTTGTAGCACTGGTGTCTGTGGGGTAACAAATACATGTGTCAAACTGTTATGCATTTGTAGCACTGGTGTCTGTGAGGTGACAAATACATGTATCAAACTGTTATGCACTTGTAGCACTGGTGTCTGTGAGGTGACAAATACATGTGTCAAACTGTTATGCATTTATAGCACTGGTGTCTGTGAGGTGACAAATACATGTATCAAACTGATATGCACTTATAGCACTGGTGTCTGTGGGGTGACAAATACATGTGTCAAACTGTTATGCACTTATAGCACTGGTGTCAGTGGGGTAACAAATACATGTGTCAAACTGTTATGCACTTATAGCACTGGTGTCAGTGGGGTGACAAATACATGTATCAAACTGTTATGTATTTGTAGCACTGGTGTCTGTGGGGTAACAAATACATGTATCAAACTGTTATGCATTTGTAGCACTGGTGTCTGTGAGGTGACAAATACATGTATCAAACTGATATGCACTTATAGCACTGGTGTCTGTGGGGTGACAAATACATGTGTCAAACTGTTATGCACTTATAGCACTGGTGTCTGTGAGGTAACAAATACATGTGTCAAACTGTTATGCACTTATAGCACTGGTGTCTGTGGGGTGACAAATACATGTATCAAACTGTTATGCACTTATAGCACTGGTGTCTGTGAGGTAACAAATACATGTGTCAAACTGTTATGCATTTATAGCACGGGTGTCAGTGGGGTAACAAATACATGTATCAAACTGTTATGCACTTATAGCACTGGTGTCAGTGGGGTAACAAATACATGTGTCGAACTGTTATGCACTTATAGCACTGGTGTCTGTGAGGTGACAAATACATGTATCAAACTGTTATGCACTTATAGCACTGGTGTCTGTGGGGTAACAAATACATGTGTCAAACTGTTATGCATTTGTAGCACTGGTGTCTGTGAGGTGACAAATACATGTATCAAACTGTTATGCATTTGTAGCACTGGTGTCTGTGGGGTGACAAATACATGTATCAAACTGTTATGCATTTGTAGCACTGGTGTCTGTGGGGTAACAAATACATGTGTCAAACTGTTATGCATTTGTAGCACTGGTGTCTGTGAGGTGACAAATACATGTATCAAACTGTTATGCACTTGTAGCACTGGTGTCTGTGAGGTGACAAATACATGTGTCAAACTGTTATGCATTTATAGCACTGGTGTCTGTGAGGTGACAAATACATGTATCAAACTGATATGCACTTATAGCACTGGTGTCTGTGGGGTGACAAATACATGTGTCAAACTGTTATGCACTTATAGCACTGGTGTCAGTGGGGTAACAAATACATGTGTCAAACTGTTATGCACTTATAGCACTGGTGTCAGTGGGGTGACAAATACATGTATCAAACTGTTATGCATTTGTAGCACTGGTGTCAGTGGGGTGACAAATACATGTGTCAAACTGTTATGCACTTATAGCACTGGTGTCTGTGGGGTGACAAATACATGTGTCAAACTGTTATGCACTTATAGCACTGGTGTCAGTGGGGTGACAAATACATGTATCAAACTGTTATGCATTTGTAGCACTGGTGTCAGTGGGGTGACAAATACATGTGTCAAACTGTTATGCACTTATAGCACTGGTGTCTGTGAGGTGACAAATACATGTATCAAACTGTTATGCATTTGTAGCACTGGTGTCAGTGGGGTGACAAATACATGTGTCAAACTGTTATGCATTTATAGCACTGGTGTCAGTGGGGTGACAAATACATGTATCAAACTGTTATGCACTTATAGCACTGGTGTCTGTGAGGTGACAAATACATGTGTCAAACTGTTATGCATTTGTAGCACTGGTGTCAGTGGGGTGACAAATACATGTGTCAAACTGTTATGCACTTGTAGCACTGGTGTCTGTGAGGTAACAAATACATGTATCAAACTGTTATGCATTTGTAGCACTGGTGTCTGTGAGGTAACAAATACATGTGTCAAACTGTTATGCACTTGTAGCACTGGTGTCAGTGAGGTGACAAATACATGTGTCAAACTGTTATGCACTTATAGCACTGGTGTCAGTGGGGTGACAAATACATGTATCAAACTGTTATGCATTTATAGCACTGGTGTCTGTGAGGTGACAAATACATGTATCAAACTGTTATGCATTTATAGCACTGGTGTCTGTGAGGTGACAAATACATGTGTCAAACTGTTATGCACTTATAGCACTGGTGTCTGTGGGGTGACAAATACATGTATCAAACTGTTATGCACTTATAGCACTGGTGTCTGTGAGGTGACAAATACATGTATCAAACTGTTATGCATTCATAGCACTGGTGTCTGTGGGGTAACAAATACATGTGTCGAACTGTTATGCACTTATAGCACTGGTGTCTGTGAGGTAACAAATACATGTATCAAACTGTTATGCATTTGTAGCACTGGTGTCTGTGGGGTGACAAATACATGTGTCGAACTGTTATGCACTTATAGCACTGATGTCTGTGAGGTAACAAATACATGTATCAAACTGTTATGCATTTGTAGCACTGGTGTCTGTGGGGTGACAAATACATGTGTCAAACTGTTATGCACTTATAGCACTGGTGTCTGTGGGGTAACAAATACATGTATCAAACTGTTATGCATTTGTAGCACTGGTGTCTGTGGGGTGACAAATACATGTATCAAACTGTTATGCACTCATAGCACTGGTGTCTGTGGGGTAACAAATACATGTATCAAACTGTTATGCATTTGTAGCACTGGTGTCTGTGGGGTAACAAATACATGTATCAAACTGTTATGCATTTGTAGCACTGGTGTCTGTGAGGTGACAAATACATGTATCAAACTGTTATGCATTCATAGCACTGGTGTCTGTGGGGTAACAAATACATGTATCAAACTGTTATGCATTTGTAGCACTGGTGTCTGTGGGGTAACAAATACATGTATCAAACTGTTATGCACTTATAGCACTGGTGTCTGTGGGGTGACAAATACATGTGTCAAACTGTTATGCATTTGTAGCACTGGTGTCTGTGGGGTGACAAATACATGTGTCAAACTGTTATGCATTTGTAGCACTGGTGTCTGTGGGGTGACAAATACATGTGTCAAACTGTTATGCATTTGTAGCACTGGTGTCTGTGGGGTAACAAATACATGTATCAAACTGTTATGCACTTATAGCACTGGTGTCTGTGGGGTGACAAATACATGTGTCAAACTGTTATGCATTTGTAGCACTGGTGTCTGTGGGGTGACAAATACATGTGTCAAACTGTTATGCATTTGTAGCACTGGTGTCTGTGGGGTAACAAATACATGTATCAAACTGTTATGCATTTGTAGCACTGGTGTCTGTGGGGTAACAAATACATGTATCAAACTGTTATGCACTTATAGCACTGGTGTCTGTGGGGTGACAAATACATGTGTCAAACTGTTATGCATTTGTAGCACTGGTGTCTGTGGGGTGACAAATACATGTATCAAACTGTTATGCACTTATAGCACTGGTGTCTGTGGGGTGACAAATACATGTGTCAAACTGTTATGCATTTGTAGCACTGGTGTCAGTGGGGTAACAAATACATGTGTCAAACTGTTATGCACTTGTAGCACTGGTGTCAGTGAGGTGACAAATACATGTGTCAAACTGTTATGCACTTATAGCACTGGTGTCAGTGGGGTGACAAATACATGTATCAAACTGTTATGCATTTATAGCACTGGTGTCTGTGAGGTGACAAATACATGTATCAAACTGTTATGCATTTATAGCACTGGTGTCTGTGAGGTGACAAATACATGTGTCAAACTGTTATGCACTTATAGCACTGGTGTCTGTGGGGTGACAAATACATGTATCAAACTGTTATGCACTTATAGCACTGGTGTCTGTGAGGTGACAAATACATGTATCAAACTGTTATGCATTCATAGCACTGGTGTCTGTGGGGTAACAAATACATGTGTCGAACTGTTATGCACTTATAGCACTGGTGTCTGTGAGGTAACAAATACATGTATCAAACTGTTATGCATTTGTAGCACTGGTGTCTGTGGGGTGACAAATACATGTGTCGAACTGTTATGCACTTATAGCACTGATGTCTGTGAGGTAACAAATACATGTATCAAACTGTTATGCATTTGTAGCACTGGTGTCTGTGGGGTGACAAATACATGTGTCAAACTGTTATGCACTTATAGCACTGGTGTCTGTGGGGTAACAAATACATGTATCAAACTGTTATGCATTTGTAGCACTGGTGTCTGTGGGGTGACAAATACATGTATCAAACTGTTATGCACTCATAGCACTGGTGTCTGTGGGGTAACAAATACATGTATCAAACTGTTATGCATTTGTAGCACTGGTGTCTGTGGGGTAACAAATACATGTATCAAACTGTTATGCATTTGTAGCACTGGTGTCTGTGAGGTGACAAATACATGTATCAAACTGTTATGCATTCATAGCACTGGTGTCTGTGGGGTAACAAATACATGTATCAAACTGTTATGCATTTGTAGCACTGGTGTCTGTGGGGTAACAAATACATGTATCAAACTGTTATGCACTTATAGCACTGGTGTCTGTGGGGTGACAAATACATGTGTCAAACTGTTATGCATTTGTAGCACTGGTGTCTGTGGGGTGACAAATACATGTGTCAAACTGTTATGCATTTGTAGCACTGGTGTCTGTGGGGTGACAAATACATGTGTCAAACTGTTATGCATTTGTAGCACTGGTGTCTGTGGGGTAACAAATACATGTATCAAACTGTTATGCACTTATAGCACTGGTGTCTGTGGGGTGACAAATACATGTGTCAAACTGTTATGCATTTGTAGCACTGGTGTCTGTGGGGTGACAAATACATGTGTCAAACTGTTATGCATTTGTAGCACTGGTGTCTGTGGGGTAACAAATACATGTATCAAACTGTTATGCATTTGTAGCACTGGTGTCTGTGGGGTAACAAATACATGTATCAAACTGTTATGCACTTATAGCACTGGTGTCTGTGGGGTGACAAATACATGTGTCAAACTGTTATGCATTTGTAGCACTGGTGTCTGTGGGGTGACAAATACATGTATCAAACTGTTATGCACTTATAGCACTGGTGTCTGTGGGGTGACAAATACATGTGTCAAACTGTTATGCATTTGTAGCACTGGTGTCAGTGGGGTAACAAATACATGTGTCAAACTGTTATGCATTTGTAGCACTGGTGTCTGTGGGGTAACAAATACATGTATCAAACTGTTATGCATTTGTAGCACTGGTGTCTGTGGGGTGACAAATACATGTGTCAAACTGTTATGCACTTATAGCACTGGTGTCTGTGAGGTGACAAATACATGTGTCAAACTGTTATGCATTTATAGCACTGGTGTCAGTGGGGTGACAAATACATGTGTCAAACTGTTATGCATTTATAGCACTGGTGTCTGTGAGGTGACAAATACATGTATCAAACTGTTATGCACTTATAGCACTGGTGTCTGTGGGGTGACAAATACATGTATCAAACTGTTATGCACTTGTAGCACTGGTGTCTGTGGGGTGACAAATACATGTATCAAACTGTTATGCACTTATAGCACTGGTGTCAGTGGGGTGACAAATACATGTATCAAACTGTTATGCACTTGTAGCACTGGTGTCTGTGGGGTGACAAATACATGTATCAAACTGTTATGCATTTATAGCACTGGTGTCTGTGGGGTAACAAATACATGTATCAAACTGTTATGCACTTATAGCACTGGTGTCTGTGAGGTGACAAATACATGTATCAAACTGTTATGCACTTATAGCACTGGTGTCTGTGAGGTAACAAATACATGTATCAAACTGTTATGCACTTATAGCACTGGTGTCTGTGAGGTGACAAATACATGTATCAAACTGTTATGCATTTGTAGCACTGGTGTCTGTGAGGTAACAAATACATGTATCAAACTGTTATGCACTTGTAGCACTGGTGTCAGTGAGGTGACAAATACATGTGTCAAACTGTTATGCATTTGTAGCACTGGTGTCAGTGGGGTGACAAATACATGTATCAAACTGTTATGCATTTGTAGCACTGGTGTCTGTGGGGTAACAAATACATGTATCAAACTGTTATGCATTTATAGCACTGGTGTCTGTGGGGTAACAAATACATGTGTCAAACTGTTATGCACTTATAGCACTGGTGTCAGTGGGGTGACAAATACATGTATCAAACTGTTATGCACTTATAGCACTGGTGTCTGTGGGGTAACAAATACATGTGTCGAACTGTTATGCACTTATAGCACTGGTGTCTGTGAGGTAACAAATACATGTATCAAACTGTTATGCACTTATAGCACTGGTGTCTGTGGGGTGACAAATACATGTGTCAAACTGTTATGCATTTGTAGCACTGGTGTCAGTGGGGTAACAAATACATGTGTCAAACTGTTATGCATTTGTAGCACTGGTGTCTGTGGGGTAACAAATACATGTATCAAACTGTTATGCATTTGTAGCACTGGTGTCTGTGGGGTGACAAATACATGTGTCAAACTGTTATGCACTTATAGCACTGGTGTCTGTGAGGTGACAAATACATGTGTCAAACTGTTATGCATTTATAGCACTGGTGTCAGTGGGGTGACAAATACATGTGTCAAACTGTTATGCATTTATAGCACTGGTGTCTGTGGGGTAACAAATACATGTATCAAACTGTTATGCATTTGTAGCACTGGTGTCTGTGGGGTGACAAATACATGTGTCAAACTGTTATGCACTTATAGCACTGGTGTCTGTGAGGTGACAAATACATGTGTCAAACTGTTATGCATTTATAGCACTGGTGTCAGTGGGGTGACAAATACATGTGTCAAACTGTTATGCATTTATAGCACTGGTGTCTGTGAGGTGACAAATACATGTATCAAACTGTTATGCACTTATAGCACTGGTGTCTGTGGGGTGACAAATACATGTATCAAACTGTTATGCACTTGTAGCACTGGTGTCTGTGGGGTGACAAATACATGTATCAAACTGTTATGCACTTATAGCACTGGTGTCAGTGGGGTGACAAATACATGTATCAAACTGTTATGCACTTGTAGCACTGGTGTCTGTGGGGTGACAAATACATGTATCAAACTGTTATGCATTTATAGCACTGGTGTCTGTGGGGTAACAAATACATGTATCAAACTGTTATGCACTTATAGCACTGGTGTCTGTGAGGTGACAAATACATGTATCAAACTGTTATGCACTTATAGCACTGGTGTCTGTGAGGTAACAAATACATGTATCAAACTGTTATGCACTTATAGCACTGGTGTCTGTGAGGTGACAAATACATGTATCAAACTGTTATGCATTTGTAGCACTGGTGTCTGTGAGGTAACAAATACATGTATCAAACTGTTATGCACTTGTAGCACTGGTGTCAGTGAGGTGACAAATACATGTGTCAAACTGTTATGCATTTGTAGCACTGGTGTCAGTGGGGTGACAAATACATGTATCAAACTGTTATGCATTTGTAGCACTGGTGTCTGTGGGGTAACAAATACATGTATCAAACTGTTATGCATTTATAGCACTGGTGTCTGTGGGGTAACAAATACATGTGTCAAACTGTTATGCACTTATAGCACTGGTGTCAGTGGGGTGACAAATACATGTATCAAACTGTTATGCACTTATAGCACTGGTGTCTGTGGGGTAACAAATACATGTGTCGAACTGTTATGCACTTATAGCACTGGTGTCTGTGAGGTAACAAATACATGTATCAAACTGTTATGCACTTGTAGCACTGGTGTCTGTGGGGTGACAAATACATGTATCAAACTGTTATGCACTTATAGCACTGGTGTCTGTGGGGTAACAAATACATGTGTCGAACTGTTATGCACTTATAGCACTGGTGTCTGTGGGGTGACAAATACATGTATCAAACCGTTATGCATTTGTAGCACTGGTGTCTGTGGGGTGACAAATACATGTGTCAAACTGTTATGCACTTATAGCACTGGTGTCTGTGGGGTAACAAATACATGTGTCAAACTGTTATGCATGTGTAGCACTGGTGTCTGTGGGGTGACAAATACATGTGTCAAACTGTTATGCATGTGTAGCACTGGTGTCTGTGGGGTAACAAATACATGTGTCAAACTGTTATGCATGTGTAGCACTGGTGTCTGTGGGGTGACAAATACATGTATCAAACTGTTATGCATTTGTAGCACTGGTGTCTGTGGGGTGACAAATACATGTGTCAAACTGTTATGCACTTATAGCACTGGTGTCAGTGGGGTAACAAATACATGTGTCAAACCGTTATGCATTTGTAGCACTGGTGTCTGTGGGGTGACAAATACATGTGTCAAACTGTTATGCACTTATAGCACTGGTGTCTGTGAGGTGACAAATACATGTGTCAAACCGTTATGCACTTGAAGCACTGGGGCCGGTTCCTGAATGCCGATTAGCGCTAACCCAGGGTTAAATTTGCCGCTAACCCAGGGTTAAATTTGCCCTAACCCACAATTAAATTTTTACCCTTGGATTAGTTCTGTTTCCGAAACGCTGGTTGGCGCTAGCTCTGGGTCAGTTTGGAGGTAAAATCTAACCCTGCTTGCGAGGTGGGTTAACTTGCTAACCTACGGTTAAGTTGGCGTATACAGGCCTCCCAAACTTTGTAGTAGAACTAAAGTTTCATAAAATGAAGTTGCCGACAAAAAGAATTTATACAAAAACAATGTAGGGATCAAATGTCATGACATTTCGCTTGTTATGCGACCTTTGTGGCGATGCTGACTCGAAAATTGTGCTGGGACAGACAGAAAGTTACATGAAATTTATACTTGAAATAAATCTGTCTCGCTAGTGTCTTGCACCAACTCGGATCAGCCTTCACAAAACGTTTTTGGGGAGCATTAGGTCATTATGAGTTTAGAGGCGTTTTAGGTGCTTAAGGTTTTTCTTTTTTCCTTGTCAGTAACAAAAAAAATAATATAATTTCTGTCTGGATGGAGAGGGTCAAACCTCCAGAGAAGGCAGCTTGTTGAGCCGATGCATAAAACCTTGTCTTAAATAAATGTTGGACCCTTCCTTTGCGATCATGACATCATGTCCATCCCCACCAACCCTCATAAGCTACCTTGCTATCATTGCCTCTTGCCCCTGCACGTCTCCTGGGGATTCCCCATTCTTGTAGAAATGCAAGGCATGCCCCTGAGGGTCCCTCCTGTGCGCTGCATACAGGGCTAGTTCAACCACACCTTCATAGAACCGCACTGGGAACACAAAAAAACATGGGTAACCGCACTGGAAACACAAACCAACATGGGTAACCGCACTAGAAACACAAACCAACATGGGTAACCGCACTGGAAACACACACCAACATGGGTTACCGCACTGGAAACACAAACCAACGTGGAAAACCGCACTGGAAACATAAACAAACATGGGTAACCGCACTGGAAACACACACCAACATGGGTAACCGCACTGGAAACACAAACCAACATGGGTAACCGCACTGGAAACACAAACCAACTTGGGTAACCGTACTGGAAACACAAACCAACATGGAAAACCGCACTGAAAACACAAACAAACATGGAAAACCGCACTGGAAACACAAACCAACATGGGTAACCGCACTAGAAACACAAACCAACATGGGTAACCGCACTGGAAACACAAACCAACATGGGTAACTGCACTGGAAACACAAACCAACATGGGTAACCGCACTGGAAACACAAACCAACATGGGTAACCGTACTAAAAACACAAACCAACATGGGTAACCGCACTGGAAACACAAACCAACATGGATAACTGCACTGGAAACACAAACCAACATGGGTTACCGCACTGGAAACACAAACCAACATGGGTAACCGCACTGGAAACACAAACCAACATGGGTAACCGCACTGGAAACACAAACCAACATGGGTAACCGCACTGGGAACACAAACCAACATGGGTAACCGCACTGAAAACACAAACCAACATGGGTAACCGCACTGGAAACACAAACCAACATGGGTAACCGCACTGGAAACACAAACCAACATGGGTAACCGCAATGGAAGCACAAACCAACATGGATAAACGCACTGGAAACACAAACCAACATGGGTAACCGCACTGGAAACACACACCAACATGGGTAACCACACTGGAAACACAAACCAACATGGGTAACTGCACTGGAAACACAAACCAACATGGGTAACCGCACTGGAAACACAAACCAACATGGGTAACCGCACTGGAAACACAAACCAACATGGAGAACCGCACTCGGAACACACACCAACATGGGTTACCGCACTGGAAACACAAACCAACATGGGTAACCGCACTAGAAACACAAAACAACATGGGTAACCGCACTGGAAACACACAACAACATGGGTAACCGCACTGGAAACACAAACCAACATGGGTAACTGCACTGGAAACACAAAACAACATGGGTAACCGCACTGGAAAAAGAAACCAACATGGGTAACCGCACTGGAAACACACACCAACATGGGTAACCGCACTGGAAACACAAACCAACATGGGTAACTGCACTGGAAACACAAACCAACATGGGTAACCGCACTGGAAACACACACCAACATGGGTAACCAAACTGGGAACACACACCAACATGGGTGACTGCACTGGAAACACAAACCAACATGGAAAATCGCACTGAAAACACAAACCAACATGGAAAACCGCACTGGGAACACAAACCAACATGGGTAACTGCACTGGAAACACAAACCAACATGGGTAACCGCACTGGAAACACTAACCAACATGGGTAACCACACTGGAAACACAAACCAACATGGGTAACCACACTGGAAAAAGAAACCAACATGGGTAACCGCAATGGAAACACACACCAACATGGAAAACCGCACTGGAAACACAAACCAACATGGGTAACCGCACTGGAAACATTAACCAACATGGGTAATGTATGTAATAAGTGTTCTATATGCCTCAATGGTAAGTTAATAATCTGGCTGCTTATCGCCCACCATGTGGATTGCTACGAGAAGTTGATTTGTGACTTCAAATGTTCATTTTCATAATTCAACTTTCTTTCAATGGAAAGGTAAGGAATAGGACAGATTTCCCTTTGATTTAATGCATTCTTACCTGACTCAAGTATAGAGCAAATCAACTCAAGATTAATTTGATGAGTGACTTGTCGATAGCACTGGAATTGCAAAATGAAAAAAAAATATAAAAGCAAATTATTGTCATACTTTCGATTGGGCTTCTCCAATTATTTAGAAAAATGAGCTTAAAATGTATTTGTATTTTTTAAGCTGTTTAAATCAATCTAAATACCTGCAATGCATCTTTAAGTAGGTGAGTCTGCTCTGCTTTGTTGACTGTTTTCTTTGCAAGAGTAAGTAGCTCCCCAGCCTGTGAAACGTCAGAGTATGACATGAAGATAGAGACATGTACTTTACTATTCAAGCCAAAATACCGAGAGTCTAATCAAGGGTTTTAATGCGAGTCAGTTTTTGATGGTTAAGACTTGCACATAATAGAAACCTGGTTCTGAAAAAAAAACAAACATGGAAATTGTAAATTCTTCATCTTCTGAAAAAAGTACTCTCAGCACCTCTTATAGGAAAAAGGTTTGCTTGGGATACTAGTCAGTGCTACCATCTTCAGAAACTTTTTTTTATATTTAAACGCTAACAAAAGCTGATTTTATACTGAGAGTTAGTCAGTTGCCTGGAATTCTTCGAAAAACTTTCAAAAATTAGAAACAATAATCCTAGAACTATCATCACTGCATAAAGACCGCCATTTCAGGTCCCAACAACCATTAAAATAAATGGGAAATAATCTTTTTAACAATTTCTTGTAAATACAATGATGGAACTTTTTTGCTGCTTGTCATATTTTTAACTCGGGAATGCGAAGCATGTACGAGTTATTGTGGGGACTCCGATCTCACTCCATCATTGGATCACCAATCCGTAAACTTTTTTATGGTCTTTCGGTGCTTTTGCAACACAGCAATCCTTAGGTCATCCTGTAAACTTCCGGTGTTCAACTTCGGGTTAAAGCTTAGTACTATAAATTGGCTTTGGCATCGACCTGCGACCGCTACGGTCATTTGTTTTGTATAGCCATAAAATATATATAAGCTTGAATTTTCAGAAAAGTCTTCCATGTGGGTTGAGCGTGCGCATGCGCCTTCGTCACCGACATCAATCGATCTTCTACGGTTCATTCCAATTCAAGTTGTTATTTTGCAAACAAAACAAGTAAAATGCTAGCAAAGCTTTTAATTCTCTTTCTTGTAGTACTTGCCGCGTCTCTGGGTTTTCACATTGTTTGTTTGAATTTGTGCTGAAAAAGCGACCAGTAAAACTGCGACTTTTAAGTCCGAGAAACATAAGGTAAAGGTTCTGTTAGCTGGGTCTCTGGTCGCAGGGTAATAAGAAAAAAACTCTGTTGGAAGGACAAAATAGAATAGGTTAAATTTCCACAAATTAATTTTTCACAATTCTCCCCAATCAACTAAACTAAATATCAAACAAAACTCGTACAAACACATGGCCCTCGCTTCTTCATCGAATAACGATTTTGCGCCTTTCTAGAATGTTAACATGCATAAAACACGTTATATGTTAGTAGTGTGATCAATTATTGCGAGTATTTCATTTTGTTTCTGGAAAGAATAAGCTGAAATTTGACATTCTAGCAAAAAGCTTTTCGATCATTATGATACCTATAGTAATAAAAATAATTTTAGTTACTAGTCAACTCAGTAATGCCACGTTAGTCTAGCGGTGCGAACACTTGTTAATGACAGCAGCGTCGCGGATTCGAATCCCGCTGAGGGCGTTAATTTTTTCGTACTTTTTATTTTACTTTTTATAATAATAATTAATTATACTGTTGTTGGTGTGTCATGACATCGAAAAGAAAAAAGGTATAAGGACATTTTTATGTACTCTCAGCTTCTGTGAAGTGTTCATGCTATGTTCAGTATCCTGAATATCTTATATGCACACACAAAAATAACTAAGAAAAAATACATTTGCATTCACGAGTTGGCTCACAGAGCCTTTGATTATATAAAAGTCAACACAAGCATTTTGTTCACCTTGGTACAGACAGCATCATCACTGCTGTAGAGACTGGGGCACAACTGGCGCAGCCGCTCACTGATGGCATCTGTGGAGCTACTGTCCTCCAGATAGCAGTTCATGAGAGCCGAGATCAGCCCACTACATACCTGTCAAACCATTGCCATGGTAAAAATTAATGGTATAGAATACTGGGTGAAAACAAAGTGAAATGATAGAAGATAACAGCATTAACTCTTTCATGCAATGTGTTGACTCTTCATGTATAACTTGCCTAAAGAATGTCGATCAACCACTCTTTTCTTACTGTTTACAATTGAACAATACAAATTTCATTTGCAAAAAAACTTAAAAACCCATCCATGATTGCAGTCAGTTACTTGCTTGCTAAATTAGCTGATGGGAATGGATTCTTTGAATGACTCGGTCTTGTGCAGGAGCATAAAATGCCGTTGTGATTGGCCATTAAATTCTGTTCATCCACGCCACTGTCGGTGTAGACCTTGGACTACCTACCTCATGTCCGTTAATGACAAGGTCCTTGAACTTCATGTATCGCATGCAGTCCTTCTGAACCTAAAGCAAACATGACACAACCCTAGTCACTTGGAGTCGTGTCACTTGATTTTAACTTAATGGTATTTTTATTTGCATGGAATGAGAAGAACCTACTGTATAAGCATTCATTAACTATTTACTCACTTAATTATACCCACATAACTTAAAAGTTACCACAGTGACTTTTTTTCATTGTTTTGAAGTGTGTTATATGTTGCTAAGGTCAAGCTACAAAATTCACTTACTGGGTCCATCTGATCCACACTAGACTCAAAACCACTTTCACAAATGATCTGCCAAAGGCCTATCACCTCGTATGATCTGTCCACTATGTGTTTAAGGCTTGTTAAAGCTCTGCGCTCAGCTAGGTAAGCTTCTGTAGTGGCTGAAGATAGAAGACAATGCAGGCTGCTTGAGTGACAATGAACACAAAGGGAAAGGAAGAAGTACATATTCTGATTTGCAGGTACACTTTCCATCAAAAAAAGACTATTTCAACTATTGGCAAACTATTAGTCAAGCCCATAATCATTACTCTTTGAGTCAAACTCAATAACTCAATATCATTTACACTTTTATTAATTTCTGTGTCCTTAAGTGTTGTAAGTGTTTCTGTGTCCAAAATTTCTTATATTCTTATATTTGGGAAACTCCTGAAGAATGCTGGTTCCAGAGGTTATACCATGCATATGATGTGACAATAAAGTGTCTAGCAACTCTTATTGTCATCTCTTTTCTGCACAAGGCTTTGTGTGCTACTGTATTTCACTAGACAAGGGACTGTACCTTGATGGGATCGCTGCAGGACCTGCTGCCCCCCTGTCAATGTCATGTGAGGAAAGCTAGGAAATGAGATAAACATTAACAAAATGATTCCAAACATTTGTCATCCATACAGTACAGCCTGGAAGAAACTTAACGGCGTCGCACATGTTTTTGTGCGTGTATTTTGTGTGTAGTTTGAGTGTAGTGCATGTGCATAATTTGTGCGTATATTGCTGAGTGTACTACACGATCGGTGCATGTAGTTTTCCTTTATTATGGAGGAATGTTGGCTATTGTTTGTTTGGATATTTAATGCTTTAAATGTAACCACAGCCTTTCCCAAACTTGCCATTAGCCAGCTCAAGCTGCCTTCTCTGGAGGTTTGGCCATCTCCATTATTTTTGTTTTGTTACTGGTTTTCCAGGAAAAAGAAACAAGCACCCAAACCGCCTCCACACTCATAATGACTTGCTCCTCAAAAAACATCTTTAAATTAATGAGTTCCAAGCAAAATGTGTACTGGTGCCCCAACATTATTGTCCAGCAATTGTGAAAGGGGGTTAGATATTTTTTAAATTCCTGAGGAGAAAGAAAAAAACTGTATGCTATGTTGATTAAAATCAGTTAAAATACTTTACCTGGAGTCCTGGTATGGTGCCACAAATTGAAGGTTCTTTTCCATCCAACTCTGTAGTTCTCGTAGTTTTGTAAGGAACCATGACAGCTGCTCACAGGTGAAGCGACTTCTGAACACAACTGGGGGCTAAACGATTCATATGCAACAGTTACATTTTATTTCTAGGCAATAGCAAATATAACATGGTTGGGTGTGGATACAAATTCTATTTTCTAGCGTTAAAAATGTTCACTAGCATCATTAAAGACAGTATGTGACAGACACAGCCTAACTCTGATAGGAAAATCATAAAACAAAGGAGCATTATAAGATACATGTTGGCTTACCTGAGTATAAGCTGGAGTGGGAGGTACCGCAAACTCTTCATATGCAAGACGACTATCCCATAACGTGCTACATCAAGAAGAGAGAATGGAGTTTTATGTGTGAAACTATAAGACGTTTTACAAACTTTACTATATTGAGTTTTCAGATGTGAATGATAGCAGCTTTTTGCAATCCCCCATCGTATTTTGAGTGCAGAACTAAAAAATTTAAAGTAGGGTAGATAATTATTTGAAGATTTTAATTCACAAAAATTAGAGATATTGAAAATTCGATTAAAATGAAGAAGGTTGGAAGGGAAGGAAAGTTCTAAAACTGAACCTTGAAGTGGTATACAGCCATCTAAAACAAATTTTCTTACCCTAGTATCCTAGCTACGTAGAGGCAGAGTCCATCGTGTTTGCCAGACTTGGTGACCTCCGGCTGAAAGACAGCTCTTCCTGTAACTCCAGGTTGGGGTGTAGAGGTGACGTAACTCTGCCCAAATGGCTGCACATCACTAAAGCACACACAGAAAATGAGACATGAAAATAACTTATACACTATACCAAAAAAAATTTGTGACTTAAAACTTGAGTCGTGAGTTTTTTTAAAAAATCAAATACTACTAGAACATTATACAAAACTGAGTATGAACAAACTTTTCATTCAATGGTTGTATTTTTATCCATATTTTAAGATAATGGTGAGGTGAAGTAGAACTACTCAAATTACTGCAGCTTTCAAGTAACATAAGAAATATACTGTTTCGCTTAAAGTTGCATCGTCACCAGTATACTTTGGGTTGATTACGTAAAAACTCAAATTATTTTTAACAGAAAATGTGAAAAATATTTTAAAATATTGATAGCAATGTGTCAATTGAAAGTTTCTTTGAGGATGTGATTGATAATTTAGAGCAGATGGCCTGTTAAATGTCTGAGATTCTAATAGATTCTTTTGTCTTAACATTTGAAGTTTCTGTTGGACCTCTGGAAGTAAACTTCAGCTTTAAAGGCTTGGTTCATATCATTGCTCAGGTAGGAGTAGGTAGTTACAGTACAAGTGTATTTTGAATGTTTCAAGTGATCACACATCTAAAGACAAAGCTAGACAAGGACAAACTGCTTAGGAAACAATTCTTGTGCATGCAACATTCTGAGTTTAAAAACAAAAACGTTATGAGTTATCACTTTGGTTGGTTTGACATAAAACCATGTGTAATGCTTCTCCAACATGATGTATTGTTTAGCAGTGACTAAACAAACTATAGCTAATCAGTATGAATCACACTGTTTTTTGCTACCTTTTTTGTCCAGGTGAGCTGATGTAGCTGCCACCAAAGCTATTTGGACCGCTGACAATGTCACCTGGTCCAGATAATGGTTGGTGCAACAGCTGTGATTCACCACCATATTTGAAGAAGGCCCTAGTAGCCCAATCTGCAACCTAAATCACATGCCAAATATAAAAATGCATATATGGATAGGTAGAATAAGGGTAGAATGAAGAGATTAAAGAGCATTATACAGCTCAATTTTAATACTTTTGCTAACATGCTAACTGCCAAAACAAATTAAAAAGAGAAATAAGAGCCTTTTTTTAAAGCTGAAGGGGTTTTTCCCAACTGATACTTTAGCTTACCTGTAGCATTTGAGGTTATACTGTAACTCAAGAAAGCAGGAAAGTGATTCTAGTAACTAGGCTAAACTAGTTGGTAGCTCAGGATAGCGTATATATTTGTAGTCATTTGTAATCATTTGTATCATAGTTCATCATTGCTGCCAATAAGTATAAGTAGTAGCGCATGCTTGGTGAAACAAGTAAGACCTACTTGGGGATCAGTGGCTTGTGTGGAGCAAGCCAGCACAAGAGCGATGGCACAGGCTTGGCCTTCCTGTAACAAAATGTGTAAAAAAATACATTTACTAAGATTTAAAGAGTAGTGCTCAAATAGAAACTACAATATTTTGTTTAAAATGGACAAGGGTTGTCAAATACACCAAGAAATTTTTTCATGGCACTGTTTGAAACAATCATGACCACTGAAGGGTATTAGAAAACAAGGTAAAACAATGGAAGGGAACAATGCCATACATATATTAGTCAGAGTATTGGACAAGTAACAGAGATCAATTCTAAACTGGAAAAAAAACCTATTAAGTGGAAACATCTTAGGGTCCTGACCCAGTACGCAGTTCTGCTCAAGGTTAAACCAATCAGCTATCGAGCTATGATTTGGGGTTTGCACGGCGCAGATCTGCGCGGTTTGAGCCAATCAGACGTTATAGATCTCGGTCACATCAAGGAGGTGTTGACATACAATAGCCAGACTACTCTGTATGACATAAATATCTGGTTATTACATGTCAACAGCGGTCAAAAGCCTTTGTTAATTCTCGAACAAAAAGTAAAACAAAACCTCTGAAAGTCTGAACGAAAACACCTTCCTTTGACCTTGTTTTAAGCATATCACGCTCGAATTACCACAAAGGATATTTCAGGTATTTCTTAGTAGATAGAGGAACAAGCAAAACTAGACCTTCATTTACTGACTACTACTAAGCTACTATCACGCAAAAAACAAGCAATGACATTTGTCCCGAGAAAACATTATCGCATAGTTATTTGCAGAGTAAAAATCATTACGGTAAATAATTTGTGTGTGTTCAATCGATAACAATCTACGCAGTTCTGTGCTCGCCTCAGCCAGTTACATTTTAGACGCGTTGATTTTAAGACATGGTCTACAAAAAGTCAAACTATCCCGGATACGCGGCGAATCCGGAAACATTTGTCAACAGAGACGTTTTAGCCGTTTTTATGATAATTGTTGTATTCGGGATAAAACTATCGTGAATTGCGGAGGCAGCGTCGTCGGGATTGCGATTTTTTTTATATCCAGCCACAAACAGCAAACATAGTCTAAAAGAACTCTAGAACCCAGCTAGAAGACTTTTACTTTTCAAGTTTGCCATCTGTTACTGCAAAGCTTTCGATTTCTAAACAAAATATTTGACAATTTGTCATTCATTCTTAGTTATGAAATAGGATACAAAAAATGCGTTTTTAGGGATCATTTTTGCTTCTGGAGTATTTTATAGGGTAGCAATTTCGGGTGTGCGGGTATTTTTTAGGGAACTTTTCGAATTTCCCGACTAGCATCCCTATCTATTTCTATTTTACCCTGAAGAAGCTCCCCGGGGAAATAAACCTTGTTCAAAACCATTTCTTGTTACTTGTTTCAGGACTCCTAATTAACCTGTCTACCTATTCTAACAAATTCCAAACTTCAGTTGGTAAACTCCATTCGACGAAAGTGGGATATCAGTGTTTTAGTCCTCCAGTCACACTTTCCCAGAGAAACTTCGTCTTCGCTTTGGATTGACATTTTCACCATTTTTCGGTTATCAGTCTTCCCGCTATAACGTAACGGTACTCATCTACGTCATCCTATCGATTCAAAATAGTTGATAATCAGGGAACAGAGGGGGTATATTTCAAGATAGAATAAGTCGATTTAACTTGATGAGATAAAGCAATGCCCCTACTTAGGGGTCTTTAACATTGCAAACAACAATTTTGCATCCCAGTGCTGACTTACTTTGGTAGAAGAGATAGCCATGTCCCATGCTAAGCATTCAGCTATCTGTTAAAATTAAATGAATATTTACTACATGATCTTATATATTAGGAGAATCCATCGTATTTGCTTTCGAATAGCTATAGGAAAACAAAAGAAATTGAATATACACCTTTAAGATGAAAACCCCACAGCTGATACAATCTATCTGTAGTGGATGAGCAATCCATTTTTGTCGCCACTCCACTTTGCTTTTATTTCCTTCTCTCTTCTCTAGAAATTCTCTGATGGAGCAAACGGAAGTAAACACTGACACTGTTTTTTTACACATTTTCTTATCATCACTACTCGTTTTATTTCCGACCTAACAACAACCACCTACTTCATTGCCCGCCCCCCCCCCCTCCATCGCCTGTTGTAACTTACCTCATCTCATTAAAAACGACACTGTCCATGTCAGTTTCCAAAGACATAGGGTCCACCAAAGCAATCGTGCCTTCATCAAGGTCAACGACCTAAAACGAGTGCGAGTGATAGCGCTCTCAGTTATATCCATAATTAGTACTTAGTGGATAGTAATAAGATACTGTTCACACTAACAGGGATTCAAACAAATACGATATACCTAAACCGTTTCTACCATTTGGCTCATCAAGATTTAGTAATATGCCAAGAAAATGCATGAAAATCCATCGAGTCCCTAGATCCTAGAACCACCCTTGCTCGTTCTTAATGCTTACTTACACATAATTGCCAGTGATTTGTAGCGTCGAATTGCCCTGGGATAAGCACTTTGCTGTACTTTGATAGATTTACCTAACGGAAACAGAAAACGTTGTTCATTGCATCCTCGCGTACTATTCTACAGATGACGAGAAGCGGATTTAAAAATATTTATATCCCAAATTTTTTAATTTACGATGTTTAATTCTATATCTCATTTCTTGCTTTTGATTCTTACCTTCGATCTCCATTTTCCTGTTTTCTTGATGGAGTTGAACGTATGACAAGTTCCTGTGATAACTGTTTTTTTCTGTTGGATAGGAGCATTAGAGGAATTACATGGTCGCAGGGGTATGGATTTTATCATTTCGAGTTGTACAATATATCAAAACAACGCTTTTTTCATTTGCGATTATAGGATGATAACCTCGAGAAATCCTTCCAAGAACGGCATTAGTGCCGGCCTCAATATCGTGTCATGGCACCTAAACACATGGTATGAAAGAGATCGCTGCACTAAAAAGGAACGTCAAATTCCAATTTGATTAAAATAATTGCTGTGTGATCAAGAAGGCGACAGACTGACACACTCTACCATTTTCTTTTTTTGCTCCTCCATCAAAGATAAATAGGCGTCAATAAGCTACAAGAAAAACGATATGAAATAATTGCAGAGCAGCAATTATGGAAGGAGTTCAATCCCCAACACGCCCCCTAACTATAAAGATAATGTCTCTACTTACCTGGTCGTTTAGCCAGCCAGGTTGCCAGCCGGGCGCCATATGAACAGTCATTACCGCGGCTTGCTCTTCCGGCATGTTTTTTGCAGGGTTTTTAAGTCCTTCCATAGGACCCTGCCAATTCTTGCGAATAGGAGGTCACAGTTCTCCCAAACTCGGATGACCTAAAAAAGCAAACGTAATTTAACGTAATTTTTTACCTCACCCGGAAACAAAAATCAGCATCTAAACTACAAAAAATTGAAATAATCTAAACTACAAAAAATGAAATAATCGGTTAAGTGGCGCACTTGCCTCCAGGTGCCGAAGATGTGTTCTTTCTTCCCTCAAGACATCCACGGCAATTTCAGGGGGATTAATAGTGAGGTCTACGCCCTGCTGGACAATCTGACATTCGAACAGTGTTTCTTCTGTGGGAGATTTTGCCCAGCGCAACTTCCCCTTGCTTCACATTATAGCCGGCTTGATCATTCTATGTTTATTTTTGATTTGATAAGATAACGTCCGCTTTGTTAACAGTGAAGTACAAAATATCTTGAAATGTGACAGGGTCACTAGACGTATATTCTATTCTATATTTCACTTTATATTTTCTAGATTTTGTTGTAATTATCTTGTAGTTTTTTTAGGTGCGACTTACTAAACTATTAGGAATGTCGTTCCATGTTGTCAAACAGATGTACGCCAGCTACACTCGCCTGCGATAACGTGATTAGTGGCGCAGTATTTGATCGACTTCTTTTCGGTAAATTACTTTTGATTTTTTATACAATTATCACTAGAGATAAGCGATACAAGTACAGGAACTCCCTGCCGCCCATTATAATAATGAAAAGGCGTATGTTAACAGCAAGTTGTAGAATCTAAAGAATGTTTTCCCACGCATGATCATGTCGTACAAATAGGGGTCGCATTCAGCTATTTTTTCAGTCGTGTTTGAGTTACTACATTGGAAGAGTTTCAACTTGGATTTGTTGGAGAAGAATAAAGAACAAGTTTTCCCGTTTCGCTTCACTTTCATAACTATATAGTGACATGTTTATTTTTAATCAATATGTTTGATTGAAACGAAACTAAGCCGAGTAGATAAACCAAGTGGCAGAGCTGCTCTGCGCTAGGTAGCAGTTCACGTGGGTTCCGATATTACGCTAAATACGGGATTCGCTGATACATGCGCAGTCCTGCGCGACAGGAAGTAAATAATTGTATCATTATTGGCTAATGCAAGAGCAGGACTGCGCTTTGTGTCTTGTGACCAATTGCAATGATAAGCACTCCACCTCGCGTTGCTTCACGTTATAGCCGGCTTGATCATTTTGAGTTTACTTTTGATTTGATAAGATAACGTCCGCTTTGCTAACAGTAAAGTGCAAAATATCTTAAAAGATTAGCACAAAACGGGGCAGTCGTGCGCGAAACTCGTAATTAACTCACAAGTTTTCCCGTTTCGCATCACTTTCATAACTATATAGTGACATGTTTATTTTTTAAACAATATGTTTGATTGAAAATACGAAACTAAGCCGAGTAGATTAACCAAGTGGCAGGGACAAGGGCATTGCTGCTCTGCGCTAGGTAGCAGTTCACGTGGGTTGCGATATCACGCTAAATACGGGATTCGCTGATACATGAGCAGTCCTGTGCAAGAGGAAGTGAATACTTGTATCATTATTGGCTAATGCGAGCGCAGGGCTGCGCTCAAGTTTTGCCGTTTCGCGTTACTCTCACAACGAGCCCGAAATTTCTTAAAATAAGCGAGTTCTTAACAAATAATTGAGAAGTACTCTGGATATAGTGACAAGTTTATTTTTAATCCATATGTTTGAGTTAAAATACGAAACTAAGCCGAGTAGATTAACCAAGTGGCAGGGACAAGGGCATTGCTGCTCTGCGCTAGGTAGCAGTTCACGTGGGTTCCGATATCACGCTAAATACGGGATTCGCTGATACACGAGCAGTCCTGCGCGACAGGAAGTAAATAATTGTATCATTATTGGCTAATGGAAGCGCAGGACTGCGCTTTGTGTCTTGTGACCACTTGCAATGATAAGCACTCCAACTCGCGTTGCTTCACGTGGCTTGATCATTCTAAGTTTATTTTTGATTTGATAAGATAACGGCCGCTTTGCTAACAGTGAAGTACAAAATATCTTGAAAGATAAGCACAAAACGGTGCAGTCGTGCGCGAAACTCGTAATTAACTCACAAGTTTTTCCTTTTCGCATCACTTTCATAACTATATAGTGACACGTTTATTTTTAATCAATATGTTTGATTTAAAATACGAAACTAAGCCGAGTAGTTTAACCAAGTGGCAGGGACAAGGGCATAGCTGCTCTGCGCCAGACACCACGACCCTGTTACCAGTTCACGTGGGTTCCGATATTACGCTAAATACGGGATTCGCTGATACATTAGCAGTCCTGCGCTAAAGGAAGTGAATAATTGTATCATTATTGGCTAATGCAAGCGCAGGACTGCGCTTTGTGTCTTGTGACCACTTGAAATGATAAGCACTCCAACTCGCGTTGCCTCGCGTTATAGCCAGCTTGATCATTCCTAGTTTACTGTTAAGCGACCAAAGATGGATATTTGTATGGTTGCATGCGCATTTACAACGAAAGCAAAGTAACAAGTTCGCCGTGGCCGATTAAGGCTTGCCAAGCTCCCAGTTGAAATTGGAAACTAAAGCAAGGACTCTTCTGGGATACAAGGTATTTAAAGAAATATCATAAACTCCGAAAATAAGGAAGGCATTATATTGGAGTTAATCGATTAACTCTAAGGAGGAGATACACGAAGGATGTTCCAGTATTTGAGAACACTGTTCTTAACGCGCCAAAAATTAGCACCCTTCAAGTAAGCTAAAAATAATACACATATCAAACACAAAAAGTATCAATTTGAGAAACTATAATAATAAAAGAAGACCTGTGAAAATAATGTCGCTCCTTTTTAGCTTATTGTATTTAGTCAAAGGAAGGTGTTTTCGTTCAGACTTTCAAAGGTTTTGTTTTACCTTTTGTTCGAGAATTAACAAAGGCTTTTGACCTCTGTTGACATGTAATAACCAGATATTTATGTCATACAGAGTAGTCTGGTTATTGTATGTCAACACCTCCTTGATGTGATCGAGATCTACAACGTTTGATTGGCTCAAACGGCGCAGATCTGCGCCGTGCAAACCCCAAATCATAGCTCGATAGCTGATTGGTTTAACCTTGAGCAGAACTGCGTACTGGGTCAGGACCCTAAGATGTTTCCACTTAATAGGTTTTTTTTCCAGTTTAGAATTGATCTCTGTTTAGTATGAAATGCATGAGATTTGCAGGCAGAAATGACATATGGGCCTTATAGTAGACCAGCTACATACAAGACACTATTTTGGCACCTTAACTCGTGTACAATTACCTTGTGGAGTTTAAAAAATGCTTGCACTGCCTCTGAGTCAAACCCCTGACTTGTGATCAAAAGCTCATGGAGCTGTTCCACAGGCCTGTAACTTGACATCAAATAGCTACCCTGAAAATAAGGAACTAATGGATTAGTATGTCCAAATATAAGAGGAATGAAAGGAACTAATGGATTAGTATGTCCAAATATAAGAGGAATGACAGAAACAATGGTGAAGTGATAAGACAGAGTCAACAGAAGAATGTCATTTCTTCCATGTGGCATGAGAAATACAGTATTACAGTAGCTGCATCATGCAAAAAAGATACGAAAGAAAAAGTCCCTTATTTGAATCAATTTTCAAATAATTACAGCTCTTCTTCGCCGATTCATTTTAATTGTTTAAAATATTAAGAATAGTGAAGGCTGAAAATTTTCTACCATAATGAATAAAACCTAGAATAACACAAGAAGGAATTATTCCATCCAACTTTTAGCAAGATGTCCAGCTCCTTTCTGTGCAAAGGGCCTATATACTGTATGGAAGCTAGAGGCAGAATCATAATTACAAAGGTGATAGAGAGGATTTGGTGACAGTATCCTACCTGTGCACTCAAAACCACAAATGACCTCTGAGGGAGGGCATGCTGCTTGACAACGATGGGCGGCTCAGGCCAGCGGTCTGATAAAACAGGGCAGGGAGCCACCAAGTTGGATGAGAAGTCAGGGACTTCACTAACTGCCCAGGTACGGCCATCCAGGGGGATAGTTACCTGAGAAAGAGATAAATGAATAAGTCACACATTAATCATACCGTCTGTTGTTCATGTCAGGTTATTTCAACTAGAAAATAATCATGTTGAGCAAACACAGATTTGAGCCACAGTCCAGTGGATGCAGGAGTGATACTGTCTGATATTGTTCTCAAATACCAGGACAATCAGTCAAAGTAGTCACCATAAATGTACCTGCATTTCCTTTAAGGGAGTCTGAAAGGGAAAGGGGTCAGAACTGATTGCCCACAATACATCAGTGTCCTCAGTCTGCGCTGACGAAAGTATTGTCATCCCTGGAGGGAAAGAATAAAAAAAGGCATACTATCTCACAAACCAGTTTATACTTCATGAAGTAGTTTATACTTAACAATAATAGAACTCAATTTTGTGTGCGTCTGTCCTCTAATAGATGCACAGATGACAACACAGCGTGTCATGAACGAAAAAGTATGGCACAGTACAAGTTGTGTGACTGTTTTTGACACGCTTACACATAACACATGGACCCTTGAACAATCAAAGGTCACAGTTTATGAGTGCCATTGTAAAACAGGTTCCAGTAGTTTCTTAGTAGGTGGTGGGGATTTATAAGTACAGTAGGGGGTTGAAAGTTATTTTATTCTATTAGTTCAAATGAAACTTAAAAAAACCTTTTTAACAAGTAGACAGAGGTGTGTGAAAGAGCGTCATGACACCAAAACCATAACCATAGTAACACAGTTACAGAAATACATTACCTTGACGATAGAAAGAAGCATGTACTTGAGATGGCCTTAGTGAGGTTGCAGAGGGTGCAAAGCCAGGTGGCATGCGGATGTGTACCAGGTTGAGTCGACTGGGGCGGCCATTAATTTCTCTTGATGGGACCGTGCAGAAGTACAGCCGCACACCTGAAAGAGAATAAGAATATGTTGAGGTTGGCAAATAAAATCCTCCTATGACAGAATATAAATACTGTAAATGAGCTTTTGTCCTGCTTAGTGTACTGTAACATTCTAGAAATAGGTAGCCTACAACTAGTTCTCATAAAACCTCCAAGTCCCTTCCATAAGTGTTCTACAGTATATGAAAAGGAGTGCAGCTGAAATTTTGAAGTGATCTGCCTTCATATCACTCATATATGTATACCATAAAATCTCTGATGGTCAAAATGTGTGTATTATTTTTGGCAGAAGGTGAATAATAAGAGAATCTAAAGAAAACCTTTTCAAGTCTGTAGGGTGTACACCACCCCTCCGAAGTAGCAAACCCCCTGCCCCTGCCCCTGCCCCACCCTAATATCCTACTTACAGTAACATTCAAATCACAAGTTTTTCTTCCTATCTATCACTATTATAAATACAAACCTGCTTGAGTTATGGCTACTAGTTGAATGTATGATGATTCACTCTGAGATACTGGTGCAATGTGAACAATAGGCTTGAAATTACTGTAGTCAGCAGTTCTATATTCAGAAAATGAGACAATATCATCAATGATAAATTAGTTCACGGGTAGATGTAACATTGTTGAGTGGCATTCAAATTGTGGTCGGGTAAATTTGTGTAAGGTCTTTTCAGCAGGTCAGAAAAGAATGTTATCCAAGTTTCTGTACCTCAATCTCCTTACACAAATATAACATTCCTAATTGGGCAAAATGGCACTTTTTTAATTTGAAGAGGAGTCTTCTTAAAAGGACTGGAAATTGCAACTAGCAACAGTTTATTACTGATACAAGAGCACTCATGTTCAAATACATACAATACAATATGTAGTTACCTTGTGGCTGAAGCAGCCTTGTGAGCAATGCTGTCTTGGGTCAGGCTGGCTACATAACTCATCCCACAGCCATCAGCTCCTAGATCAAACACCTGAAAGAAACCAGCAACAGTAAAAAAGTAGAATCGGCCATGGAGGATTCATTGCATTTCCAAATGTACATTTCACAATTTACATTTGCTGCTGCAGCTTAAAACACGTCTGATTTGCAGAGCAACACTGTTGATCCAATTTTCAGTTAAACTTAGCATATACAGTAAAGACATAAAAGTTTACAACTATGTGTCTATGTACATATAATAGCTTAAGATGCTGAGTAACAAAGGGTGGGTATACAGTAGGCCGCAGTATACCTGAATTGTCCCCTTTTCAGATCTTGAGTACAGAATGTTTCTGGTGTTGTCAACAGCTAACTGACACAGTGGATCTGGGATATTAAAAAGATGATAAATAAATGTGCTTAAATATTAATTTGACATATTAAGGTCAAGGACACCAATTAATGATCAGTTTGGAGAAAAGCTGTTGGAAGGGTATTACAAAAAGTGTTACAGTATGTGGCATACTTTACCTTCCCCTGACACACTGAGAAATGAAGGAACAAGGTAGGAGAACAAGCTTGAAGAGTGGTTGATCTTGCGGCATTTTCCCTGAAACCAGCTGTTCTTAGCCTGGACAAACAGTTCAATGATGAGCGATTCAGATAAATGGATAAATGATGAGAAACAAATAACAGTGGAGCCTCTAATAATCTAAACTCATAGGTACAGGCTGCTGTGTATTTGCCATATAATTTTACCTGGTATGCAATTTCATAAACACAGCCATCTTTTCCTCCAGTAAACACCCGACCAAGAATAGTCCCAGTGACGCATGTCATGTACACATTGTCTGAAGGGATTGAAAACAGTGGGTCTGGCTGAAGGTGCATCTCAGCAAACCCGTCTTCTGGCAATGCTCCTGTTAATAACAAACATAACAACATCATAAGGCCTTGAGGAATGTCAATCATGGCACAATTTTGTAACCATTTAAAAAAACTTTATATCTGATAATATCATTAGTATCAGACTACAATAATGGTAAGTTTATTTTGGATTTTCCTTGAAAATAGACTGTAATATTTTTTAATGTAAATGATAACAAAGAAGTGCCTGGTCATCATTCCTTAAGCAACATTCACATAAGAAGAAAAAAGAAATGTTGCAAAAAGTCAATAGACATCCAAACCATGAAGCAAAATGCAATAAATTAAGAAAACCCCTGTTTGGCTAAACAATGCCAGAACAAATGAACCACCATTCAGGTATTTAAGCTATGAAATAGAACTGTCATGTGCCTTAATGAAAATACCTCGGCTTCTTGGTGTGAAGGTGACAGCTAATAGTACAATGTCGACAGGAGTGGTAAGGCATAAGACATACTTCACAGAATCCCTCAAGATTTCTAAGGGATACAATAATATTAGTACAGGTAGTAGATATCAAAAGGAAATTTGTTGTCATTATTATACATAACCTGGTTTGGGCTTGACAAGACCAGCACATAATATGGTCTCACTCAGACCATCAAAGTATGCCAAGTCACTCCTAGACATTACATTAAAACAGAATGATTAGCAAATATACAAAGGTAGAGATACTGTACCATATAATACTTAATTTTCATAATGATGCTGATATTTCTCAAAACTTTATTTTTATTCCACTATTTTTGTAAAGAAAAAGAATATTTAACAATTTTGCAATTTTGTTTCAATAAAATCAAGCAATAGAAGTGGAATTAATATGTGCTTCAATCGTCAAAAGCAGCAGATACATAGCAATGATCTACTTATTCAATATGTGAATCCAACAAAAAAAGAGAGGCAAAGGTAGAAAAATATGGTGGATGGACTAAAAGATAGAGCGAAATTTGTAGAAAATTGCAGACATCCGCCTTACCCATCCTCGTAATTCCAAACAAAGATATCACTATCAACAGTCAGCCAAGCGCGACGGATCTCAGGGAAAAGCCCCATCATGCAGTTGCATTGCATGTCTATGCTTCAGTTAAAAAAAATATTTTAACAAATACAGTATGTTTTTTTTTCAAACTCATAATGTATACTTTTTAACATTGCAAACATTAGGTTTTAGAAGATAAACTAGGCAATCAGAATTTATGTTTAACATTTACCATTCTCCCCCTCTCCCAACCTCAAAAACAATATATACAGCATTTACAATACTAGAGAACAAATAAATGGTTCAGGATATATTTTTGCAGATAAAAAAGCTAAAGTGATCCCACAAGGATACGATCAAACTGTTCAACAAGTTCTGCAGGAAGGGGGACCTTCTTGACAGGACTGATGAGCTCCATTCCTGATAGGCTGACTGACGGTGACGACAGGCAGGGGTAGTCATAGTCATTAACGCCGCTGAACGAGACAGAGTCTACAAGGACAGACAAAGGCAGTATGTCAATGCTTAAGGACTAATAAAAATATTCCTCACCCACTCACTATCCTTTAATATTATTTATTCTATTTGATAATACAGTAGTATTTGAACTAATTAAAAATTCCACCCCCTACTTACCCATCTCCACCGCCTATTCTGAAACTAAAAAAAAACCTGTATATCCGTCCTTCTACACCATTAAGATCATCCGCTATCTTAGTATAGCCTTCCCTCACCAACCTTCAGATTCATTGCTATGTTAGTATACCTTACACTCTCCTCAATCCAAACTTTTTAACAATACCAATATTCTAAGCATGATGAAGCATGTTTCAGATGACACATTCAAACAAAAACATGTTAAAAACACGACTATTTTGAGCTATGATAGTAGTACAAAGCAACGTAGTAAAAAGAATAGTACTACTACTATCTAGCGTTTGGAAGTGTATATAGCCAGTTTAGCACTAAATCCCTAAATATGAGCAAAATGACATGATTAGAATGGCGCTTAAAGGGCAGTTTACATCAACCAAACATTAAGTACCCATATGTTGCTTACTGTGCTATCTATCTAACACATGACGATAAAATCAAAGGAAATAGACTTACTTTGAGACGTGACCCCTAAAAGTTCTGTCAGTTCCGGATATTGTCGATCCGCGGAAAGCTGTCGATCAACCTCTTTTGATGCAGTTTCAAGCATCTCCAATCCAACGTTTGGAGCAACTGTGTTTGGAGCCGCAGGTGAAGGCATTATTATCGTGGGATAGACCCAATTTAGTGAATATTAAGTCAATTTTCTCATTATGTTAGTCCACTTCTTGACGTTTTGCACATGGCGCTCGTAGATTTGATTCGAATGAGGCGCGAAGGCTAGTACGCAGAATCGGCGTCTTCTCGGGTATAGTCGATATCCACCCGCAAATGGCACAGGTAGCCCGATCAAAATTGGAAAAGAAATAAAGGGAAAGTTTAAACGCGTTTTTAGGATAAAACACTCATTTAATTCCCATTATATTAGTCACGTAACCATTTTTATAATTATTTATAGGAAGGGTGTACTTAAAATAAGAATATAAATTGCACAAACGCATAACGCCTGAGCTACGAATACGTGCCGAGCATATCAAGCTATTCCGAGGTTGCGGCGAACGCTGCGTAATATTTACGTCATAGACAGAATTCTACTTTGTTTTGGTGCGGATAATTTTCTCTTTGGGGCTCAAATTGATCGGGAATTTCCACAATAGCGGCGCTCTACCTAACTCATTAGGGACCCCAACTTTCCCCGAGATGGGAAACTGTCTTAAATCGACAGGACAAGACGATATCTCACTTCTACACGAAGATGAAGGCGCGGACTCACCGACTTCTGGGCAGGGAGAACCTCCGCCACCTTACCAAGTATGGCGACGAAGTCGCAATCTTTTCGCGCATTTTTTTGTTTCTGAGCCTTTCTCTTCCCTTTTCAAATCAACAGGAAGAAGCTCCTATTTATATACAAAGTCAACGTTCGCCACATTTATTATCAGAGGAGCAACAAATTCGTCTGGCTCAGCGATTAGGATTGATTCAACATTTGCCCGTAGGAGAATATGATGGGTCAAAAGGGAAAAAACGAGAGTAAGTATTTCTACTCGTTCGTACTTTATTCTTCCTAAAATAAAAGAAAGTCATGGAGGAAAATTAAGGAGAATAGACCTTTTTGTGTGATATTGTGTGTCGGAATAATGGCATTCTGCCAGATCTATCAATTTTTTTCTCGTGGCTTTTTTGTTATTCTCTCACGCACGATGTAACAACAAAGGACGAAATTTCACACTGCATTTTTTTTTTTAATCACACTAATTGGCCGATTTTTTGTAAACTTTCCCTTCAGTTTGCAAGACGATACCGAGGTTTTCCAGACAGAGCTTTCCCTTTGTTTCGCTTCCGTTTCTCGAGATTTCCGTTTCGTACTGGACCGTAACACAATACAAGTCAATTCTCTGAACAGCGCATAATTCCTTCGCATAATTCCTTCTAGTCTACCTAAATTTATAATCTTCTTAATATTCGAAAAGTATCTTCTGGAGTATGAATTATTGAAGAAAGCGAGTAGTGATAATTTAAAGAAATTGGATAGAGATGTAATCAACAAAAGATGGAAGTGTGACAAACAAAATAGAATCAAGGAAATAAAACGTGGTCTACTAAACTTCACCATCTGCTTTAGAAACTAAATAAGTCACGTTCACATCTTCTTTGAGGAAAATCATGATGATATTTTAAATAAAGGTCTTTTTGTAAATAATGTTTCTCATATAATTCGGTTTTCATGTGGTTTTGATATAAAAATCATAAAAATGTTGAGTATTTGTTGTTTTTTATTATCATATTACAGTAAGCTTATATATTATCCATAACATGTCAATGTTGTCATCATTATAATATTGGCAATGACATAATTAAAGAAATGTGGTAAAATATTTGACATGTTTCCTTTACTGGAAAAAAGTGGAAATGGAAAAATTGGAGAATGATAGACAGGTGCTTTGGAGTAAACAAAAATGTGAAAAATGTTGGGTACATGGATGGAAGGGGAGGGGCCGGTGTAGGGAGCCAGTAATTGACAAGCATGGTGGCAAAGAAATAAATATTATTATATATTATTACAGTAGGTTTCTGTTTTTTTTTATTAATATATTTTGTTTTTTGTGACTCATTATATTATATACTTATATATATAGTCTATATATTTTTTCTGAATCAAGATATATAACAAGCAACACCTGAGTATCGAGCATTGTTTTGTGAACGCCTACACTCAAACATTAGTCTATATATTAGACTCTTTATATGTAGACTCTTTATATTACACAATTTAATTGCTTTAGAAATAAGTGTCATCAAAGTGAGATGCAAAAGTTTTGTAATTTACATCTGTGACTCAAAATAGGCACAATCCTAAGTTATATTTTTTTAAATGTATCTCCCTAATGGATTTTTAAATGGACTAGTTTGATTTTTTAAATATTTTTGAAGGATAGTGCATGCTAATAATTTTGATTTTTCTTGACAGATGTGTAATATGTATGACTGATTTCATGGTTGGTGATCCGATTAGATTTCTACCCTGTATGCACATATATCACAAGGAGTGCATTGACGACTGGTTGGTGAGATCATTTACGTGCCCTTCTTGTATGGAACCTGTAGAAGCAGCTCTTCTGTCAACATATGAAACGCCAGAGTGACATGGGCTGCATAGACCTGCTTGTGTAATGACACAGAAGCAGCATCAATCAGACTGATAGGCTACTAAGCACACTCAGGAACCAAGTTCTTTCGGGTGGATTTAGCAAGTTGGTGGAGTAAATTGAGTGGACCTTTTGGTTGCAATTAACCAAAGTTATGGGAAGTTTACAGAGTCTTACCCTAGATAAAACCATCTCTTAAATTACCCATCTATCACTTTGTCTATTAAATGCATGTTATAGTTCGATAGGTTTGTATAGTAAGACTGCAACCCTTGTTAAAAAAAGGCCTCAGGCTTCATATAAAGAGCTACTCTTTAGATTAAACCATTTTAAAAAGAGCTAGAACCAGTTTGCCTAGAGAAAGCTAGTTGTGTTTTAGTCATATAGTTTTTCACATCATGATGCTGAATTTGATAGCCCCCTTTGGTTTTGTAACGCTTATTGTAACATTGATCTAAATAGACCCAATCGGCTAACAGCGTTTGCAGCATGTCACCCCCTTCTCAGATCATGCGATGATTCCTATGGGGGGATACTTGTCTGTTTTCACATACACTCGTTTGAGTGAGAAAAATTGTACAATTGTATCCACACACAATCATCAAACATCCTGAATTGGGTGGCATCAAGATGAAAACACCGTTAGCTGATTTGGTCTGGCGAATCTAGTAAGATGAACTATACATACAATGGTTTATTATAGTTGTCTGATAGAAACTAATGGACACAATGCGCAGCCTTTTCACACTCATGAACTAAAAGAGTGATCATACATTTTATTTTGTTGTTCCTATGGTAACAGCACAACAAATAGGTTGTTCAGTATTTTTCTGAGTTTGTTTAAATTATGCTTTTACACACCCTAATGGCCAGCAAGATAATTGGTTTTGTAAATAGATGTTTGTTTATTGGTAATTTTTTATAATTGAGTTAAAGTTCAGTACAAGTACAACTTGGTTGACGCTTAGAATTTTAAAAATGATTGATACTGTTATTAATTTAATATTTTTAAATAGCCAAGAAAAGGAGGAAAAATGTAAATAGATAAGTCAAGATATGCACAGTTTAATCTTTGCCAGTAAAAGCACTGGGGGGAAAGGTATTGCATCTGTTGCATAACAAATAAATGGAGGCACTTTTGTTTTTCAAAAGTTCCTTTATTTACAAATAATCTTTTCCTTTATGACAACTATGTAAATATTGAAATATTTGTTGAGAAAAATATATTTAAAACAGCCACTGGATACAGCATGTCTTGTTTTCTTTGTTATATTTTCATATTTCTTTTGAAAACTTCTGATAATGTCCACACTTTTCCAAACTTCTGAAATAATGTCCACACTTTTTAATTAATTAAGTAGCAGATTCTAAAAAAGCAATTATTGAGGAATAAAATCAACACTGAACTATGCGCCCTGTGCTTTAGTTCATGCCTCTTATCTTGAGATGTAATTAACTAATTAATTGGCTTGACAATTTTACTTTAACAATAACATTTTGTTGCACTGGATTTTGAAAACCACTCTACTGTAATACTCTTTTTTCGGAAAATGTTTTTAAATACTCTGACATTGATGTTCATCTTAATTTCATGTCAAATAAAATAATATATTATTAAAGTGCCTCAATATATATTTCTTCGCAAAATCAAATACTAACACTTTTGAATAGTATGGTAATTTCAAGTTTTGGAGAATCATACTCAATGTGGTAAAAAAAGGTAATAGCGACTCTTATCAGGCTTTCCTTTGCCTTTTTACATATCCTATCCAGCCTAAAATTTACTTAAATTCCAGGTCATTCCTGACTCCTGACCAAACTCAACACTTGTTCCAAGGAATGGGACTTCAAAGATATGTGTCAATGGCATCCAGGAACTTGCGTTCTATTACTCTGGGGACAACTAAATGTCTGAGGAATAAAAAGACAATATTTCATTCAAGACATTAAAAAATTGTTGAGTGCCTCTAACTGTAGAATGGGTTAATATTTTTCCGCATGCAATTACAGTCAAAGCTCTCGTAGCGACCTGTTGGATAAAAAGGGCAATAGCAGGGAGTGGGGCACTGGAGGCAGCACCCCCAAATAGTATAAAAAAATTATAAGGAAATGACCAGAAGGGGCTGTGACCCCCCCCCCCCAATATTTTCTTAATGTTTCTGTATTGTGCCCCCCTAATTTTAAATAACCTGCTATGGCTTTGGAAATAAAAACTGTGGTCGTTAACAGAGCTGGTTGCTTAGTATTTTCCTGCTTATAGTGCGTTGAAAACTTTTCTGTGAATATTAGAAGAAAGATTGCGTTTTGAAAATGAATTTCTCATCATAATGAGAAATTAGCACTTAAAAAGTGTTAAAAAAATTTTCAGTTAGAAATTCAGGGCAAGGTATTTTGGGGTTGTAATTTTCTATCCTTGGTATTTTCCTAGGGACCCCCAACGTGTTAAAAGCCCAGTACTCCCCCCTGGGAGTTGCCCAAAATTACTCACCTTATTGGGAGTAGAAGCAACAGAAGGACTGGAAATACCATCTTCAGGTAAGGCATGGGGCTGAAGCCAAAACCACATAGTATACCAAGTTGAAGCATCTGCATGCCGGTATATGCATGCATCTTGCGCTGCGGCACACGTCTGATGTAATGGTTGGGAGGGTAGGCAGACTGCAGCAGAAAACAGTTATTTTCAAGAAGTGCAAATACCTGAGCATTGTGCTTAGCGATTAAGGCATTTGGATGGTGACTCACAAAGACGCAGATGAAGATTTTAATGGCATTTGGATGGTGACTCACAAAGACGCAGATGAAGATTTTAATGGCATTTGGATGGTGACTCACAAAGACGCAGATGAAGATTTTAATGGCATTTGGAAGGTGACTTGAAAGAAGAGCCAACTTTTCTAATATTTGCACATTCTTCTCTCCCTTCAAAAATCTTCATATGTGTTTATGATCAAGACTGTAAATTTCTTAAAACTACCATAAAGCTTTCCATTTAGTAGATCCTTAAAAGGATTTGGTACTGTACCTGTTCAGTTACAAAGAGTAGCAGCCGCTCAAACATTTGGTTATCATCAAGAGAAGTGACAGCCACAAAGAGGAAAAGTCCATCTAGCACTGCAGTGGGTATGTAGTCCAGAGGTGTTGGCAACATGAGCAGGGATAGGCCGATCAGTATGTGAGCGATCAGAGTAGTTAAACGAGTTTCTCGCACCTTCACTATGCTGCAATACAATTGTGAGAATAAATGAGAAATTAATATTGTTTTGGTCCATTATTGCTGCATTTTTCCTTAAAAATAACAGCACTGCTGCATAAGGCATAACCAGTCAGATGATACACATTTCCATCTCATACGCTGAGGGGCTTTGCAACCATATTTAAACATTTAAAATAAACTGCTTTTTTTTATTGAGAATGGGGAGGAGTGGAAAATGGGGGTCTTTGCTTGCTCCCCTTTGACGTGCCTGACTGTGAGATGTAGCTTACTAACTACCATATTTACCCACGAATAAGCCACACTTTTTTCCCTCCAAAATGACCTTCTAAATTAGGGTGTGTTCTGTGTGGCTAGAATCTTGAGGGCCCAAGTAACTGTTGCTTGCCAAAGGAATAAGCCACACTGATTGGGAATTAGCCACAACTGAGAAGCTATAGCAAAAAATTTAATCAAAATACCTTATTGGCCTCTTTAATTTTGCGACATTTAAGCCCCACGAAATCCTATTCTACCCTATCCTATATTAGAACTTTAACATCACAAAATTCAATGCCCTTTCCGTTTTTTTTTAATGATGACCAAGACCAAGACAATTAAGAACTTATGATTCTTAACTATAGTCTCCTACAGGTGTGATGTATGTAAATTTTGAACCCAAATCGCAAATTCTCACGAAAAATGCAGATCCTTTTTTGCGAAATTAAGTGCCCGCTAAATATAGTAACAATATGGTAACCAATAGTAGCTGGACATGTCAAGAATTATCCTCTTCATGAAAATATTACTGGAACTAGGAAACAGTGCAAACAAAGAGAGAGTTCATTCTTAAGTGTTTCTCCGATTTGCAATTTTTATCAGTACCTTATCTTGACATTAACAGAAATATGATTTAGAGGTGAAAGATTGTGATTCGAAATTCACAAGTATAGGTATTAGCCACTGTGGTGACGCTAGCGAACACGGAGGTATTTATAATTTGGATGGAACGAAGTTGAAACCAATTATGATTTTCAAACGTAAGACGATGCCAAAGATAAAGGACAGTCCTGGCGTTGTTCTTCACGGTAACACTTTTAATCCTACTGAATCGTTAACTAACCAACAGCAAATTTGCTTTTTGCTGCATTTCTTTCTTGAATTATTGTAGTACGGAATGCAAGTTTTAAACATTTGAATATTGACTTTTTTACTATTTTGAGCCCAAAATTCTGGGTGCGTCTCATTTGTGGGTGCGTCTCATACACAGGTGCTTCTTATTTGTGGGTGCGTCTTATACGCGGGTGAATACAGTAATTGTGTAATATCAAAACACAGCGTACTCACATGTCAAAGACATGACCCTGGTCCACACGCTCCTCCACATCGGCAAGTGCACGGACGTGGAGAGGAGAGTGGGGAAGGGCACCGTGTATCCATGGTAACCCAAATGCTGACAAAATGCCATTTATTATGGCAACCACCAGTAGGTCTAGGTGAAAAGCACTCCCTTTTTTGAGCCTGTACGAGGAAAGAAATATTAAAAAGTGTTACCGTAGACTATTAAGCTGGATATTCCTAGAGTGGCATCACTTCAGGCAAATAGATTTCTAGTTATTACAATGATCAATTATGAAATCAGTTTGGCTACCAGTTTTTTTAAAAAAAGAGTAAGGATGACATGCATAAATCTGCAGGGAGTGTATTTCACACCTTGCCTTTCCCCGAAAAACACATTTTGAAAGAGCTTCGTTTTATAGAGGGAGTTGGCTAATATAGCTACATCAAGGTTTCTCCTGTAATGGGATGATCTTAAAAGTTAATTTAAAGAATTTTCTATCATGTAAACAATACAGAATTTGTTCATTTAATACCTGTTTCCAGGATTATTAACCATTGCACTAGAAATGTTCTGATCCATGAAGAAGAGTAGGGACAAACAGAAACCAAGACCACAGGCTCCAAACACAGCTCCGGCTGACAGCGAAGACAAGGAGGAGGGCGTTAGAGTTACCTCTCCACTACTCTTGAATGTGTGTACTGGAACAAAGAACAACCACAACAATACTTATCACAAATCATTGCATACAGCAGAAAGGAACATTACTGAGTTGGGAGCTAGTATTTGTTTCCCTTTTATAAAGTATATAGTACCAATAAATAAGGCCATATTCTACAAATAAAATGTTCAACAAATAGATGAATTTCCATATGAATTTGATGATTAGCTCTCACCAAATCAGTGCTCACGATTCACTGGTATTTTATATTGTCTAATAAAAACTTTGTCAGTCAAACAAATAAATAATATTCCCAACTGATTGTATTATTTTATTTAGTATATTTGACAAATCATATTCAAATGCGAGTTTGACCTAATAACATAAAACTTTGTCTTCATGTGAGCCATCACATACTTCACTTACATGATTCTCCACTAAAAAAATATGTTCCAATGAAAGAGAAAAAAAGCACTGCCACCGGCAAGGCATAGTCTGCCAAAGCTTCCCTCTTGTTTGCATCCAGAAAGGGGCTGAAAGAAAAAGGGACAAGAAAAATTAAATTAGCTGCCTAGAGATCATTAATGTGGTTCCCTGTTTTTATTTGGAGGTTGGATAGCTCAAAAAGGAATTGGTGGGTCTGCATCAAAAGCATCCCAGACAACAAGTTAAGTCCTTTAGGAAGAGAGTGCTGTGTGTCACCATATATGTTAGTACTTGATAAAACTAGCTTGGTAGAATACAACGACTCCCATATTATAGTTTGTTTTGCTATCATGAGTTTATTTGACTTTGTTAACATCATCTTCTGCACAATTCAATTAAATCCCAAGTTATGGCCTGAGGGGAAGCTTTCTCTAGAATGTATGTACCTCTTTTTAAAGTTGTAGAGTGTGACACCCAAAAGTACCGTGCCTAGACTGAGTAGTAGGTACAGCGTGCCTGCCTCTCTGGAACAATAGCACATGTTCTCGCCAAAAGCCGAGCACTGACTTGTTGAGACATTACCACTCCCAGCCACTCCACAAATTCCACATGAGCTATACGGCACTCCAATGCAGTATGGATTGGTAAGCTCTGAAAAATAGTCATAGAAATGCAATAACAGTCAAACTATAAAAGAGAAGATAAGTAAATTCTATGCCGCAGACTTTGAATACTACGTCTTGGAAAATTGCAACCAGCTCTTAGAACCTACTGACTTTCCTGCATCAAATTTGTGTGGTGTAATGAATATTTATGGTGTTTCAACTTATTTCAAAACCAGTGCATTTGATGCCCACATCCAAGTAATTAATATTAGAGTAATTTGATCCCTGAATAAACTACATTGTAGCCACTGCACTATGAATAACAGCAGTATGCATGAAGGATAAGTCTCAAGGGAGACATGTCATTACTAACCCTGCTTGATACTAGTGACAGCATCCACAGTGAAGGCAATGGAGATAAACAGGGCAAAGATCTCTTCTGTTGACCTTTGAAACAAGAAATATTAAGAACATTTGTACAGTACCTACTGTACAACTCCTGAGAACCCTTATAAGGAAGAAAAATTGGGAGAACTGCAGATCCCAATTATTTTTATCATAGTGAAATGAATGTAGATGGTCTGTTAAAATCATGTGATCCCCTGTTCAACCAGCAGTACCTGGTAGACCATCTCATGAGGTTCGATACTCCAAACACAGAGTAAACGGCCAGGAAGAATGCATTCCACAGTCCAGTACATGTGTACATGGCCAGGAAGTCCAGGTCAAAGTCCTCGCTAATAGTGTAAATCACTGCAAATGAGAAAGTAATTATTCAGATGTAATGGAAATTTAACTTTTTCAGCTATTGACAACCTCATGCATAGGTATCTACAGACACCAAATAATGAAAGTACAATGGGGTGTTCATTTCAGTAGCAATAAACTAATGGCTTCATCTTGAAAGGTATAAGGAACTGTATGAGTAATTATATTTACTTATATTTAATTATTGGCATGCAACTCTAATATTAGTAATGAATTGTGTGTGTGCTGAATGATTTAGAAAAATCACAAAAAAGTACAAATGTACAAAAGTACAAGTGATCGATCGGCGTTCCTTCCTCAAACTAATTCTCCTGTGTTTATTGCATGTCTTTGTCAAATAATGGCTTCCTGCTGTTAAGTCTACGCTAGCAGTTTTCATACATTTAGAAAATCTTCGAAGAAAATCAAGCGATTGGCATTCCCTCCTCAAACTAATTCTCCCGTGTTTAGTACAAGTCTTTGCTTTGTCAAATAAATGGCTTCCCGCTTTTCAAAGTATTCGCTAGCAGTTAACACACACTCGACAATCTTAGAAGAATATCAAGCGATTGGCATTCCCTCCTCAAACTAATTCTCCCGTGTTTATACAAGTCTTTGCTTTGTCAAATAAATGGCTTCCCGATGTTTAAAAGTATTCGCTAGCAGTTAACACACATTCGAAAATCTTCAAGGAATATCAAGAGATGGCATTCATTCCCCAAACTAATTCTCTGTCTAATGCAAGTCTTTGTCAAATAAATGGCTTCTCGCTGTTCCAGCTGTTATTAAGCCCTGGATCACACATTACCGTTCGTCAAACCGTTTATTTTGCATCTGTTCGCGAACAGCGTGTTCGCGAACAGTCTATATGTTCGCAAATTTCGCGAACACTGTTCGTGAATTTCGCAAACACTGTTCCTAACATTTCGCGAACAGTGTCCCTATGTTCGTGAGCGGTACTGTAGGTATGATCTCAGCTAACAGCACCTGGTATGTAGGGTCCCTTTATGCTTCTGTAATACTAACCTTTAATGTATAGCGCCAGTGGTGCAGTGGTCAGTAATATAATTAAAGGCTGGCCACCCAGCAATGAGAAAAATAGCCCACCAAAAACTTGAGAAACAAGCACCTTCTGTACATCTACAATCATGTAAAAATATAGTAAAACATTATTAATATTTTAATACTGTGAAATATATACTCCTCTGGATTATAGTACAGTATGCTTGTCCACTGTCTTTCCCCCCTTTGAATTGAGTTATTGGTGGCCAAATGCTGATGTGCAGGGAGAGCTTTTATTTAAAGGTGTTCCATGTACTGTACCATATACAAAAATTATGGACTTGTAAAATAAGACACATCTGGCTCTTAAAGAAAAAAATCAAGTTTAGAAAATAGTTTAAGATTAGGTACATTCCCACAAAAATACTTATGGTAAAGCACCTATCAAATTGCTTACCCATTTTTCCTTTGGTATTTTTGCTATTGAGTACTCCAAATGCAACAGAGGGCAGGATGCAGGCAAAATACAGGAATATCACAGTTGATACAAGTTTGAACAGAGTACGGTGACCCACAACACCTAAACCAAATAAACATATTCAGAATGCAGAAAAAAAGAAGAAGCAATATCTTTGGCAGCCCACTTACCGTCTTTGAAATCTGATAAGTAATGTGGCATCCTTCTCATAAAATCATCACGTATCCCTCGACAAGGCTTCATGGTACTAGTTTCCTGGAAATTGAAAACACAATGGTAGGGATTAAAGCCCTGAAGAAGTCTTTTTTAAGACAAATAGAGAGTTGAATTGTTGAGAGTTAAATTGTTTTTGGTGCATTGTATCTATTCTTCTGGTTTACGATCAAGACTATTTGGGCATTTTGTATTAATTGGTTGGGACTAATTTACATTTGAATAGTTGCCTTCAATGAAAACATTGAATTTAACAACTGTACCTTTTTTCCAATTAAAAACTTTTTTTTTGTTGCCATATCATTTTCTCATACAAACTTTACATGAATAAACTAGACAATAAATATAAAAGCGTACTGTATATTATAAAAGGTTTAAAAAAATATATTAGAAACAAACAACCTATGTACCTGCTCCTTTACTTCAGGTTTAATGGCAAACGATGAGACAACTTTAGAAGCAGAGCGAACCAGCTTGCTGTTTATTTCAGGCTTATTGCGATTATTAGACAAATCAGACTTTCTTTCAGCTAAGACTTTCTGAAACAAGAAATACATGTTCATAAATGAGAATGAATTAACTACTGCTTAATTGTTGTCACTAAAGGATGGTACAACAGGCCAGCAAATCTAGATTAAAACTACTTGAATTTGAAAAAGAAAAAGCTCAACCATTGAGCTATTGTATCACTCTAAACATGCCAAATAGTCAAAACAGCAATGTATAGACAAAATATGACATTTACCACAAATTCCTCCTTGGACTCAGCTTCTAAGAGTGACTGTCTGAAGTCAATGTCAGATAGTAAAGTAGCAAAAGTTCTACCCAGCTCAAGCGAGTTCTTGGTCTTTTTCTGAAGAAAGGAAAGGGATGATTTAAAGATTGCACTGAAAGTTTATTGTTTCTGTTTTTTTAGCTTCACACACTAAATTTATAGAAAAAAAAAACAGAAACTGTTGTAATTTGTTAAACAGATCCATCAAACATCGGTTTATGTACGTAGCAATAAGGATATTTCAAACTAAATGAATAAACTAAATAATTAGGGTTGTTCTCAAAATCCTGTGCAACAAAATTTAAGTGTAATACAGTAGACAAGCCAGAACAAAAGAGAACAAATACATTACAGTGTATTTTAGTACTAAATAAACTAAATAGTATTTCACAGGTTTTTGAGAACCGCTCTACATGCTAATTTCATTATTTGCTTGGTTTTATCGGAAAATAATAACAAAAAAGACCAATTTCTACTTATTCATCATTATCATTATAATCATGAAAAAATAACTACATAAGGGTAGGTACAACTCACAGTCTTGACAGGTGAGAGTATAAGGACAACAAGGTGAGTCCCCTGTAGAGTTCTCCCTAGATTAGTGGCATGTCTCAGGCGGGACATGGCGATGTGACTTTGCTGAATAGATGGGAGATCAGCCCTGGTGACAAACATCAAAAAACCATAAGCTGCTCTTTAGGATTATCATCATCATCACAATAATTAACATACTATCATCATCAGAATTACATGGTATTATAATCACAATAAATAATCGTCACAGTCATAATGGCCATCACCATACAAAACTTGCAGGGTCCTGAAGGAGGGAAACTAAATCATAATGTTTTTCTTAAAGCTTAAATGTTCACAAATTCCATCTTCCCAGCCCCTGTTTTTGACAAATCTAAAGTAAGGGTTAATCCTGGATTCTTTTTTATCCCTTCAGGACCCTGTAATCATCGTCATCTTTATCAGCATCTTCATCACCACAATCACTATCTCTATTACAGGGCTTCTGGAATTACGAAAAAAAACTCAAAATTACACGGGATTCTTTGCTAAATTACGCGGAAAATCAATAATTATGCGCTAAATTATGCGGTATTTTGCAATACATGATTCTTTAAAAATTCAAAATTTTGCAGGATTCTTTACTGAATTAAGCGCTAAATTACACGGAATATCAACTGTTACGCCCAAACTACATTTTCTACCTAAGGAAAGCACGAAATAACTTATCATTAGTACTAGGCCTTCGCAGTTTAGCAAAGAACACCTAGTCATTTTATTTGTTTTGAATTCAGTTCACTCTTACGAAGAATATCTCTCTTTTTTTACGAGAAATAGAGGTAAGAACCCTAAAAGAACACACCAGCTGTGCACTTAAATGTTTTGTCTTTCAAAATTTAGCCAAATTACGCAGGATTACGCGGAAATTTGTGGTTTACGCGGATTACGCGGAGAAAGCCGAATTACGCGCTTCCGCACAAGCGCGTAATTCCAGAAGCCCTTCTATTATCACCAATATAATCCATAGCTATCACAGTCAACCATTATTATCATCAGATACAGCATACTGTACCCTAAAAATTATCATTGTCACCATCACTCTCTATAGGACCACCACTAAATAATTCTATACTGTGTGATCATATTATGCATATCAAGCATGATAAAGATATACACAGCAGAATAGAAAAATACAAAGCCTGCAAGCCGGTGCTCCTGTGTGTTTTTTTGTTGTTCAGGATCCCCCCCCCCCAAAAAAAAAGAGCTTGTTTACTCAACACAGGAAACCTGAAACCCCAAAAACAAGAATTTCCTAATTAACCCACTGGAGAGCCAGTTAGCAGGCTACAAAAAACAGAACAGAGAAGTTGTATCCTACATTGCCACAAGCCAGTTCTGCGTCTCCTCCCAACCCCCTCCTTCTGAGATCTCAGTCCCCTGGATCACATGGGACAGGCAGTGCACTGAAAAATGATAAGCACAAATTTGATTAAAGAAAATTCACCTTGATTCTTTGTCGATCAAATAAAGAGAGGATGCCTGCAGAGTTTGGGTGATTTTTTAGCATTGTTTTTGATAGCTTAAGTAGCTGCTTTTAGTAGCTTTATTGGTACTGGCTTAAAGGTTACAGTTATTCAGACCCATATTACATACAGTGTGCCACCTACATGGCAGATTCTCAACAAATTATCTATGGTATGTTGTTTCACAGATGGGAACTTGCATAAATGATGAAGAAAAGTAAACCATCAATGAGATTTTTTTATGTTTATCATACAAGCATTACATGTTCATAGAGGCTAAAAGGTTGCATCCATTGAGCCAGCAACATGGTAGATTCTCATCAAATCATCTAGGTCTATTATGTCACAAAAAGGAGCTTAGAAATCAGATAAATGATGAAGAGAAACAAATCAAGGGATTGGATATGTTTATCATACAAACATTTTACATGTTCATACTGTATCGCTACCTGAATCTTTGGTGAAAAAAGCTGTCCTTGCCGCAGAGAAATTTACTTTCTGTAGTTGTTTGTCTTCAATAATTTTGTCTAGCATGAGGTCTATGATGTCCTCTATCTTTGTCTTATGGACATTCAACAGAACAGTTGGCTTCTCAAGAAACCTGTCAATATCCTTGCGGGCACGTACTTCAGTGGAGAAGTTCTTCATGTCTATTTTCTGTGGATAATAATATTAGAGTATAATGTCAATTTTACATAGTTAAAACAAATCTTATACTGTATGGATATGATAGAAACTACATGCAATATGATTCAAATGTGCCAAATCCTCAAATCACCTCCGACCCAAGAAGGTCCCATCCCCAGGAGGGTACTCAGTCTGTTTGCATGAAAACTTCAAAATAACCAACCGCAAATGAAGTTTGACGCTTTATTGATATGATAAACAACTGTACGTATCATTACTCGCTTATATTAGATGGAAATGAATGCTTGTTTGAGTCGGTATTAAGCTGTCTATGGTAAGATGGCATCAAGATTGGCATTCTTTAAGGCTGACCACAAAAGAAGGCAACTTAAAACGTCACTTTTGGTTAATGAAGTTCACTTTTGATGTCACTCAAAATTGGCAAACCATAATGTCTATGTACTTGTATGGAGCAAGGTTGAGATGTCTATGGCAAAAAAGAGAAACTGTCATCCCAGCATTTAAGCATGAAATCAGTTGTGTAAAGTTTGAAGTCCTAGTGTTTCGCCAGGTGTCAGGGACGGTGTACCGCAGAGAATGTTTGAAAACAGAGGGCTGTCACAAGATGCCTGGGGATGAATGAGACGTGATACAAACATTTAAGGCTGACAAGCATTGCCATTCCAACACCAGCCTCTTCAACCAGGCCCCCCCCCTCTCTCCCTGAGGAAGACCAGTACCTGATGTTTGACTAGCATAAGTGATGTCTCTTTCTCATAATCGTCAAGATCTCCATCTTCTGTGTCTAATGGGAATAAACAGTAAAGAGAACATGAATAGACAAGTAGAAATCATCCATATTATTTAGCAACAAAAACAGAAATCAATCAACAAATAAAGTTTAAATCCAACTCTATTGTATTTTACAATGGAAATAATATACTAGTCATTTGAAACCACCTCCTCAATGGTCCTGGGGAAGTGTCGGGTTAACATGGGGGTTTAGAGCACTTTTGAACAAGAATCTGTCCCGATGGGGTGGTCCCCAAGACTTGTCCCCACCGTGGGGGCTTGGGGACAAATAATTTATAACATCACAAATGTACTTTGCAAAAACGTTTCTGGTTTGAAACTCTTTTCTGTAGCACATAGCTGTCAAGTCTCCCACATTAGGCGGGAGTCTCAAGATTTTGAACCTTTTCTCAAGCCTAATTTTCTTGAAAATACCCATACATTTACTGTATTCTCCCGCATCAGCTATCTTGGTACTTCCGATACATTTACTTTATTTTCTCAAGATTTTTCCTAAAGCGAGGTTGACAGCTATGGTAGCAAGCAATTCCATGTATCAGCGTGTAGCATTGGCTGCATGGCGGAATGTGCAAAAACGAATATTAATGGTAACCAATGTCAGATAAAGATAATTTATTTTTCCATTATTAGGGGCATTTGACTGCAGTTTTGTCACGAGGGGGTGGGGGCTTTTCTCTTTTTTGTACAGGGTCAAAGTATAACCCCCCATCCTTCCCTGGGGAAGGGGGTTACAATTGACTAGTGCATAAAATCATACACTGAACGCTACAAGTGGTCCCTTAAAGTTAAGAAAAAATAATGCAATATGAATGAAGTAAAAATGAATGTAATAAAAATGAAGTAGGAAAAAATTATGACTTCCTGTTAAATCAGCAATTTTTGCCTGAATGTGAATAAAACTAGACGTGTGAGTTATCCAGGTTGCCATACTATTTTAGCGGCTTAAACGTCTATCTACAACAAATATTCAACAAAGCCATCCGATAATAAAATGAAACTAGAAAAAAAGAAACTGGTCATTAGATGAACGAAACTATTTCACAAAAAATAAGTCTTACTTTCTTACATTACGTCTTACATTTCGATTGTAAAGTCCTCTTACCATCTCTAGATACTTGCGTTTCTAATAAACCGTCAAATGTGCTCGCTGTGTTAGATCTGGGGCGAAAAGATAACGAAGGGGAACTGTTTGCTAGATCAAGCTCGGAGGAAGCGACGTTCAGTTCGCTTGTCGTAGTTGCTCGACTGATATTATTCACATCGGTAGAAGGAAATAATTCCCTTCCTTCTCGTGCTCCATCTTCAGTGAAAGTGTCTTCCATCTCAATTTCAACTTGTTCCATTTTAACTGTCGACTTCCAGACTCTATAAGACTATTTTTTCGTACTGAATTTCGTGTTTCTTTGATAATCTGAAGTCCTCCTTCTACCATGCGCCGAAAAGGACGAATATTTCCCTGCTTGTCTCAGGTTCATGTCCTATAAACACTCTCCTTGAAAGTCTCCTTTACTTGAGAGGTAAAATACGTACAGTACTTATCGCGCTCTCCGCGGTAGCAGACGGTAGACAGAGAGAAACCGATACGAAGTCTTTTGCTTTTTGAAAGGTTGTGAAATTTACCGCGAGCAAACGCACATGCCATCGCCGACACAGGGATCCCGTGCAGCAGTACTTTCGAAAACGGCATATATCCGTACCACCCCACGGTGGAAGTTCCACTTCCGGTTCGCAAAAGATGTGATAATTGTAGACAAAACTATAAAGTATAGACCTATTCGATGCGATAGAAAATAAATATAAAAAATCTATTAATCAAACTTTAACTCATAAACATTTACTTGACGATTATAAACGCCCCTTGGTGATATTGTAATACCATCCGTTTTGGTTCTTTTTGGGTGGTAAAATTTCTATTTTAAATTTTTGACTCCCCTTGAAAAAAAGAGAGTATATAGGCACACCCAATTAATGATGATACCTCGCCTGAATAGCATACTGGGAAGAAACGATTGTATCGTATGACGTGAAGCTAAATTGCGACCCTGACGGCATTTTGCACAATGGCGAGAAGCTAGAAAGCGTAATGCTGCCGCAAAGTCCAAGTGTTGTGTTCTGCTTGCACTTTTATGACTTTCGTTTGGCTCGGCTGGCGCTGAAAATCGTTGTCCCCTAGGTGTGGCTTCTAATTTATTTCTTTTGCAGTTTTTATTTTATTAATTTACAACCTGCCTCGTACCCAGGAGCTTACTACTGTACTAGCGTGACAAGCGCTCACGTGATTGGCAAAAAATATGCTGACATCATAAAAATAAAAAAAATTTAATTTCACAAACAACCAAACTCGGTAGGTGTCATGTAGGTGTCAAAGGGGATTCAACAATATGGTCACGTGTTGTATGACGTCATCGAAGACGTCACTTAAAGCAAAAAAAACGTGATTAAAAGCAAAAACATTCGTATCTCTTGAAAGAAACATTGTTTTACAACCAAAGTTGGCAGGTGTCATGTTTGTGTCAAGGGGGGTGCACCAGTATAGTTACGTAATTGTGACGTCATCGATGACGTCACTAGAAGCACAAAAAATATTTAAATTTCATTAAAGAAACATACTTCACACCTACCGAGTTTTGTTGTCACACGATGTTTCAATTGTGGTGTAATGAGATGGTCACGTGACGTCATCGATGACGTCAATAAATTAAAACTACCCTGACACCTAAACATCGTATGACAACTAGTTGTTATGTGTCATGAATGTAGATGTGGGTGGAAGGGGATATAACAAGTTGGTCGCGTGATCTGTGAAATCGTTGACGTCGTCAAAAACATAAGAATAATATTTTTTTTAAATTAGTAAGCAAAAATAAGCAAAGATTTGGCCGTTTAGAGCTCCGCTTTTGCGGTTCCTAAATCTATATATTACTTGTTTTTACTGATTTGAGACGCCTGTGTACGAGGCGGATTTGCAACACAAAATTTTAATTCCATTAATGTCAAAGTCTCCCCCCCCAGCTAACTTTTCTGATTCAGTGGTATAAAAAGACATATAAATAAGATTTCCGTTGGGGAGAGCACGGGCTATAGGATAATTTGACTCCGAAATAGAGTCTAATGTCTTCTTAGTGTTGATAAAGCACGTATTCCTACATTGACTAAATGTATTCGCCTTGGTTTCGCTCCTCCAGCAAGCTCTGTCCCTACGTGCTTTTGACCTTTCCAAACGACGCGCCATGTAACCGCCGCCTGGTAAATGAGGGGAGAGCTTATATTTGAAATGTTCAAAAATGGCAAAATTTTTACGGGGGAGCATGCCCCCAGACCTCAATAGTATTTACAGCCCTGATATATGAGCTCAAAATCAACACTTCTCCTGGTTTGGCCAGTTCCGCCGCCCCTTCATGGGCATGCCGCTGTCAGTGCCCCCATCCCCCTCCCCCTCACACACAATAATTTGACCTGCGGGGTAGGGGGTTTTCTTGATAAATTTTCCAATCCTTTTTTGTTTTAACAGCACGGCACCATATAGAGTGCTCATACGGTTAAAGAATTTGCTAGTGCTCCTCATGGAACATGCCGTACATAGACTGATAGAGTATCCCAGAGACTAGACGACTAAAGTATAATTTGAATAAAGTAACCAGTACGCTTTTTTGAGCTTTTTTTTTTTTTTTTTTGTTCTGGGGGAGGGACTTTATAATTGATCGCCTTTTGTGGGGGGAGGGCACCATTTTTGTGCTTTAGATTGGGGGAGGGTCGAAATTTTGGAACCAGAACCGCATTTTCAAAACGTCGATTTGTTTTTGTCTTTTGGGATTTTCTGTTCGGCCAGACAAATTATTCTAAGCCAGGGAAGTGCACAAAGCGAGACTTCTGCTTGGCTCAGAATCGTTTTACTGACGGAACAGAAAACTAAAACAAATCGTGTTTTTAAAACGCGGGTCGCGATACAACGGATGCCAGCACACATTCAGAACCAGGCTCGCTATATTTATACGCTAGACAGTAATCTATTTATTTTTGGAGCAATTTAAGGCTGAAGATGTTCTTAATAATGTTCTTAAATTTTAGTGCATATGAAAATACAATACCCAATGAATTATTACGAAGAGAATTACACAAATGATCAAATTATGAACACAATTCGATTCTGCATTTTAGAACACATCACACAAACAAAATTCAACCTTTCGCTGCTATATATGCCTCGACATGTTCTTAAAATTTGGTGAAATCTCAGGCTGGGCGTTCTTATAAAAAAGGTTCTTATAAAAAAAGACTGTTGTCCCACATAAAAGGAAATAAAAGTAAAACAATTCAAGAGGGAATGGGCAAAATTGGATACATTTGGCAAAACGAACCTATCAGCCAAAAGCAACTTTTAACTGCATACCCTGCACGTGAGAATAAAAAGTGTCGATGTCCAAACAAAGGTGTGAAAATGGCATGTGATTTCGGAGAAAATTCAAGAGATTAGCTTGTCAAGTAAAAGGTCCGAAAGGAAAAGAAGAAATCACGATTCTGCTACGTATAAGAAACTGGACACCCCCTGGATTTAGACGCAACAAAAGGTCATCGAAGCGGAGGGTCCGACGTGCTACAAATAGACTGAGGAAACCATCAATTGTAAAATTGTAAATCTAAATTATCTTTTAAAGATGAACAAAACTTTTAAGTTTTAAGTTTTAACTTTTAAGTTATTAAAAGAACTTCCGTTTTTCAAGATAAAAACATGAAATACTATACGACAATTAACTATAACCACGGGCAAACCAGCCGAAATGTTCGTCGGTATCGAATGTTGACAAGCAGTAGTAGGAGTGGAGAGGAGGTGAACCGAGATGAGGGAGGAAAATCGCGTAAACTGTTATGAATCACGGCTAAAACGGAACCCAATCAATCTACGACAACAACTACAATAAATTGGCTTAAAAACAGATATATTCGGTGCACAAATTACAGATAATATTCGATACACGAACATTTCGTCTGGTTTGCCCGTCATAAACAATATGACAACCCGTCACGAAACGAAAACGAATTATTTCAATCAATCTTGTTTTGAAAACTGTCGTTTTTCTACACTGTGTACCAGAGTCTCGAGCTTCGTTTGTTTACTGTGTTGTCGGAGTTAAGCTCGAGCATATGGTACCCAGGGTATCGATTTTCTAGCTCGCTCGGCCAATTCCTTATTGGGACATTCCAATCACCTATCCACACGTCACGTCCAGCATCGGATTTCACACTCGGACCAAGTCTCACGGTGTCAAATCAAAAGCAAATTTTAGATGGAAACTTATGGATAGCTCGATTGGATGTCGTTTCGCTACTGTGTGTCCAGCTTTAATCGTTAAGAGAGAACATTGTGGGAGTGAGCGCTAAAGCGAGAAGGAGTAAAAAAGTTTTCTACCACTGGTGACAACCATCCGTGACAACCAATCGTGACAACCACTCGTGACAACCACTCATGACAACTACTCGTGACAACCCTTCGTGACAACCACTGGTGACAAAACCACTCGTGACAACCAATGGTGACAACCACGCGTGACAACCACTCGTGACAACCACTGGTGACAAAACCACTGGTGACAAACACTTGTAAAAACCACTCGTGAAGAACACAAGCGTCTTGAAAACTTTTCGTAACAATAATTAACGTTGATAAGTTACAGCCAAATTTATTGTTGCGCGACCACGGCGAATCTAAAATCCTTATCTCGTTTGGGAATAGCGCGTAGTCAGACAAAAGCTTTGGGGGCGGTTTGTCTGGTTTTGATTGTTTGGTTTGGTTGACTAACGCGCTAATTATGGATTCTGGGAGGTCGCGCAACAATAAATTTGGCTATAAGAGGCCATTAAAAAGAAAGAAAAATACGTCCAATTTAACTCAACGCTTGATCATAAATTCGAAGTTTAATAGAGACATTGTTCGGGTGTTGGTAAGATCTTTCCTCCACGTTTACTACATTGAGATCGCAGCAATTTCCAGGAAGAAATTAACAGAATACCACTCGTGACAATTGGCTTTAATTCAATAGCAATTGATCCGAATTAAACCAAACTCATACAAATGAAGGGCCTTAGTAAGATCTTTCATCCACATTAATTACATTGAGATCGCAGCAATTTCCAGGAAGAAATTAACAGAATACCACCCGTGACATTTGGCTTTAATTCGATACCAATTGTTTCGAATCAAACCAAACTCATACAGATGAAGGGTCTTAGTAAGGTCTCTCATCCATGTTAATTACATTGAGATCGCACCAATTTCTAGGAAGAAATTGACAGAATACCACTCGTGACAATTGGCTTTAATTCGATAGCAATTGATCCGAATCAAACCAAACTCATACAGATGAAGAGTCTTAGTAATATATTTTATCCATGTTAATTACATTGAGATCGCACTATTTTCCAGGAAGCAATCAACAGAATACCACTCGTGACAATTGGCTTTTATTCGATAGCAATTGATCCGAATCAAACTAAACTTATACAGATGAAGGGTCTTAGTAAGATCTTTCATCCACGTTAATTACATTGAGATCGCTCTGTTTTCCAGGAAGAAATTAATAGAATACCACTCGTGACAATTGGCTTTAATTCAATACGAAAGAAGTATATGACAAAAAAAAGACAAAAAAAAAGAAAATAATTATTGAAAATGTAGGTAGGCCTTTTTTTTGTTTGTTTGTTTGTTTGTCTGGTACGTAACTTAGTGTAAAGCATACTTTATTAAAATATTACATACTTTGTAAAAATATTGATATTGATAATAAAAAAATAATATTAAAAAAATAAAGTAACAACTTCAATGAGCTGGTCGGTTCAAATTACTCATTGGCAGAGCCTTGACTGCCTGTGGTTTCATTTCATGCTGGGCTGTTTTGATTTTTGGGTTTAGCTCCCTCTCGTAAACAAGGTCTCGAATTCTGTATACTGTCTATATTCTTTAGTCAATACTAGTGGGGCCTAGTGTGTGTCCGTGAAACATTCACCTCATTCTTGCCACGAACTAGAAATAAGCTTGGGCCTCCGGTGCTGAGATAAGCCTTGGGTTGCCTGCTGTGATAGTGAAAAACAATTCGCATAAATTAACACCCCAAGCAAGCGGCTCCTTCAAAAGCGACGGCAAATCTCGATTACCTACTGAAGCGAAAGGTGGATCGAGAATAGCCATGGTCTGCATGGGGAGACACGATTTTTCAACTCACGGGGAGAGCAAGTTCTCAGTTGTTATGGATCACCCTCTTTCTTGGCTGGTTTGTTTATATGTAGTTGTGTGTATGCTGGTAATATATGGGTGTTCAGTAACCTACGGTATAATCTTCCCTTCGATTTTAGAAGAATTCCAAGCCAGCAGAGCCGTTACAGGTTAGTAGAGAGTATTATCACTGCATTAAAATAGCTGCAGAAGACTACGGTTTCAATGAGTTTGGCAAAGCTTTCCTTGCGCGAGTCCTCGTATCAGCTGTTTTGTCCAGAAAATTTATGTGTGTTTTTTAACCTATTATCCACAGAATATGACTACACGGTTATCATTATTATAAGCGGTATTAGATTGAATTTAAAGTTATTGCCATGCTGGGAACATATTTTAGAATTTTTTATCTGAGTTACTAGACGTCTTTTAACAAAAATTGAGTGACGATGCGGTGTTTTTTTACGAATTTCGTGAAGAAGTGTATATTCATATGCAAAATAATATTTGCTTTTTGGATGTACGCAGCCTTTGGGCTTCCGTCAACCAGACGTCTGCTTTTAAGAACCGACTATTGTTTATATAAAAATACACGAAAAAATTTTCAAAGAAGCTGGAAGTTGGACCAGGGAAGTGTAAGGAGATGGAATGGCAACTGCATAAATTAAAGGATTTCACACATTCTATGTTCGTTTCGCGGGTGTGCGGAAAACAGCGCGCGGAAAACGGAAACAGCGCACGGATAACAGCGCGCGAAAGGGGCCGGTTCCTGAAAAGAGGAATAGCGCTAATCCAGGCATAAAATTGGCATTACTATACCACCTAACGAGGAGGGTATTACTCGATATTCCGGGAATAAGTCGAGCAAAAAGACACATTTCTTGCCAGTTTTCGCCTGGTTTATTACTTTTTATAACCTTTTGTATGCTTGTGCAGTTGAAACTTTACTAGTTTACAACATTTGAGCCTATAAATGACGCAAAAATATTTGTGTACATATTTTTTTGTCGGGAGTTGTAGGCTTGAAATATATCTTTCTGAACAGGCCCCGTGACAGCTCGATATTATGGTTATAGTTAAAGGCCAAAACCTCTGTTGTGAGGGCAAATCCTGGAATAAGATATGACTCCCTAGGAATGTCTTAGGTTAGTTTAAAATGTTTCAAAGTTAAACGTTGAAACTAGTTTTACGCTAAAACTAACATGTTTAAGAGGCGAAATGAAATGTGTCCAAGGATTGTCTCGGCATGTTTCGAGCTCATAATTGACCAACGTTACTGAACTGTCAAAACTGTCGCGATCATAAGTGTTTGAACTTTCCGATGTCGGCCATAGCATGCGACTTTCCGAAGTAGAACACTTTTGGCCTAACAGGAGCTGGAGACAATACTTGCGCCTTGACATTGCAACAATGCAACATAACAGTTTTGGGGGCTGCCTCGAAAACTAATGTTGGAAATCTTAGCCTCCCGTGATTAAATGGAGGCGGAATGGCGTTCAAATTTAAGTTGCCCGTGTTAAATGTGAAAGCTCCACTGAAACTACAAAGTATTATCACGTCAACGCCGCTGGCCTGACAAACAGGTTTCCTTACTTCATCGCCGACTACGTTAGCATTTTAGATGAGGCCCTAGGTAAATTGTGATCATTCAAATGAAGATGTCGACCCGGTGCCCCTTAAAGAGACTCGTTAGCCCTGACTATTATTTGTGTGTGTTGTGTTAACCAGCGCAACCAGTAACTTTAAAAAAAAACACGAGGAAAAATGTTACTTCTGATAAAATAATAACAACATACTCGATCACATTATAAGGGCTATGGATTTCCTCATACGAAAAAAAGCAATTTAAATGTTTTCCGCGCGCTGTCGTCCGTTCTCAGTGTGGGGAAAACAGAGCAGAATTTCCCACAACTCTGCGACTTGTGAATCAACTATCCTCCTCCGCAGGCGTCTAAACCGCTTTTTTTCGCTGAAAACAGCTAAACAGCTTTTCGCTAGCGCGCTCTTTCGGGTTCGGTCCGCGTGCTCGCTGTTTTCTTGTGTTGTCTTGCAAATAGAGATGCCCTGCGGAGGAGGCTAAATCAGCCCGACGTCACGCGATTCAACCATTTTTGTTATGTGTGTGTAAAATATCGAAACGATATCTAACGACGGCTTCCAGTGTGAGCGAGCAACTTTGCATTTGATTCCTGGCTGCATTTAATTCCTGGCAGTATTTCAGCGGTAAAAAAACTTTTAAAATAACTTCTTTTGAGTGGCGCACATTTCCGAGTAGAGAAAGCAGCCTAACCCATATTGTCTTTCGTAAGTGTCTTACAAAAGGCCGAACTTGCATAACAACGAAATACCGAGAGCTTCCAGCATTCAGATCTACGCGCGTAAGATTTGTCATAGATTGATCTGCGCGCGTAAGATTTGTCATAGATTGATCTACGCGCGTAGGATTTGTCATAGATTGATCGATGACAGCTTTTGACATGTTCGATCCCCAAGGGACATCGCTCTGTAGTGGAGGCAAAGTTCATTTCGTCACCTTCCCTGCTAGCAGAGGCCTTATTCGCGAACGCCAGCCCAGCGAAATACAGAGAAAAGAGGCCTCTGCTAGCAGGGAGTCTGTAACGGGAAGGGGAAGGAAAAAAAAACGCGCTGCTTGGCGTCGAGGCAGTTCCCCGTTTACCAGGCGGATGCGGTTACAAAGCGTGTCGTTTGAAGGTGGTGTGAGGTAACGCTTTAGGTAGGAATACGTGCTTTATTCAACACTAACAAGACATTATCTTATAGACCGTGGTTCTCCCTGGTTCTATGCTGTTCCCCAGGGGTAATTTTACTCGCAAGTGAAATGTTAGAAGAAAATATCCCTGGGTTTCCGAGGCTGTGAATTGAACTGTATAACGTTTTGTTTTAGCCTTCCCAGGAGCCATTGCCCTCGCCTTTTCTGGGATGTTTGGACCTCTCGGCGGCCATCTTACCGACCGCTATGGATGCCGGGTAGTATTCATGAGCAGTAGCCTAATTACCATAATGGGGCTCGTCTCATCCTCGTTCGTGCCTAACATCGTCTTGCTTTACTTCACGTATGGTTTTGTGAACGGACTAGGAGGTAATCTCATGTACATAAGCTCCATGATGGTGCCAGCCCTCTACTTCAAACGCAGGCGCATGCTCGCCACAGCTTTCGTCTCCGCTGGCCCAGGAGCGGGCCTTTTTATCATGAGCCCTATTGTGGAAGCTATTCATAAAGTTTTGGATTGGCGCAAGACACTACTATGCTTGGCTGGCCTGTGTCTCGTTCCCTGCCTGGGTGGCTGGGGCTTGAGAGAAAAGAAGGAGAAAGTAGAGCAGACCATTGCACAAAAGGGGTGCAGGTGCCGGCCATTGTGTGACTGTTCGGTTCTGAGAAATCCCATGTTTGTGCTATGCACAGCGATGACGTCATTAGCAGCTCTTGGTCACTGTATGCCTATAGTACATTTGGTAAGTCAGTCTTTGCTTTTGTTCCTTCATCGTGAGCTTTCTGGGTATACTTTTGTTCCGTGCAAACTAGGCCAAACTAGTGACTTCTTACGCCATGATTAAAGGCGCCGTGAATTAGTTCGCAAAACATCGTATCTGGGCCAGCAATGGCGCGGTTTGCATGGTGCTTAATGCCTTCTGACTTAACGTTTTGCTCCTCAGGCCAAACATTGCGCGGAGCTGGGCATATCACGTGACCTGTCGTCCTGGCTCTACTTCGCCATCGGTCTCTCATCCGTGCTTGCACGGATGTGCTGTGGCAAGCTTGCCGAGACGGGCTGGATCTCTTTGCCTCGACTCTTCCAGTTTGGAGTCTTCGGACTAGCGCTAGGCAATCTGCTGGTGCCACTAGCGACAGACTTCCCATATTTGGCCATGTATAGCGTCTCGTATGGGTTTGGAGAGGGGTTCTTTTTCACGCCCATTTATTGCATTATTCTTGAATCTTTACCGACGGAGCGTCGCGGGAGTGGTTATGGGATCTTTCAGTTGTTTATCTCTATACCCTATGTATTTGGCCCATCTCTTTCAGGTAAGATTTTTCCAACAGCAATAGTTCTATCCACATGTAACGACTAACAATTATTTTCCCGTCAGAAATAGGGCACTACGATTACTCATCTCGCGCGGATTCTAAACTCGAAATAAAAAGGGCTATCTGGAATCATTATTCTCGCAGCCCCAAATGAATAGGTGACCCTCATTTGTCTTTCAAATTCGCTGATAACGTATTTTCATGAGCTGTTAGAGTGAAAGAAGATTAACTGAAAATGGCCTTTGCTAGAAAACTTTCTCTATAGGGGTGGGGACGGGGGAGTGTGGGTAGCCCCTATCTTCTATTTGCTGGTATGACTACAAAAAACTACATACAAGCTGTAAAAAAACGACGTGGGCTGCGCAGGCACGAAAGAATACACCTCTTTCTAAACAGGGTAGTTTTGCTGACGTTTAAACGTTCATTCGGTTCCCTTTATCCGCCCAATTCGCTGGGTTTCGGGCGGACATACCTCGTTATCTGGGCCTTTCGTTATAAGGTGCCCTTCCCCCCCCCCCCCCCCCAGAATACCTTCTTGCTTTTATGAGAAATGCTTGAAGAACATGCAATGCCATATATCTAGCTTCTGACTAATTTTCTCCCTTTTTTTCACAATCACAGGTTTAATAGCAGATGTGAGCGGGACTGGGTACACAAACTCGTTCTTCACGGCAGGGGCGATAGAGGTCGTCGCTGGATGTGTGCCTTTTCTCATTCCATTCATGCCCACTGCTAGCCGCAAAGAGGAAATAACTGTCAATGAGGAACTTATCGTCTATGGAAAGGAGTCTGTCGTATAACAAATGTCTGTCCCGATTTCTATTCACTAGTCACAATAAGAAGATATATATGCTTTTGTTATTAAAATTAAATAAATAAATATACTGGGCCTCTTGCCAGCACTTTCAAGACTTCCGTTTGGCTGGCGCTTCTATTTGTTATATCCTTTGAAGTTTTGGTTTTCGAATTTCCATTCATGTTACCCCCACCCCCTCCCCCTCCCACCCACACACACACTTACTTTTAAGAACCCTAAATAGTGCCAAAATAGTGTTTAGCTTAATCGTGACACATGCTAAAACAGCGACATTATACGATTAACACAATATAAAGTATTTTTTTTTTAGTACCTAGTCTATTCTTTTGTACATCACGGCACCGTAGCAAGAGTGCCTATACAATCAACAATTTTTGGTCCTCCTGGGAAAACGTGCCGTGCGTAAAGAGTATCACCCTACTAGACTTATAATTTTGATAAAGTAACCAATACGACCGAAAATTGACATGAACGAAGTTAATGGATTTAGCTTCTTTTTGTTCTTTATTTTTGGTCGTCTTTTTAGGGGAGGTTCACTATTTTTGTACTTTAAATGGGGGGAGGGTCAAAATTTTTGAACAGGAAAAAAAGCAACTTAGCAGCCCTCCCCCCCCCTCGATAAATAATGACTCTTTCCTTAACTCTGTTATCGAAAAGGTGATATATGACGCGGATCACCACAAGGCTCTTGTGGTTGTTATACCATCTTGTGGATATGTGTCGGACAAGATGGGCGGCCCGCCAAAATGCATACACACATTTATATGAGTCATTTACCTTTATAATCACCTCTTTGGAAAATATCATTTATGGAACTTAAAGCGAACTGGTGGGTGAGGAGTACCAAGATGCATCATGGGATGGGAGGAACGGACGACGCCGCCTCGTAATAAAACAAGCCTTGGCTGAATGGAGATCTCAAATAAAACGTTATGTCTCGAAAACTTAAGTCTCGAAGTCTCGCTTTCCCAAAATTTTAGGGGTGTCGGAGCTTCGTCTTTTTTACCACGGTCTCGGTGTCTCGTAATTTTAAACCCGATCTCAGGGTCCCGAATTTTTGTTAAACGCGATCTGTTTTCCTGTTTTATGTTGGTACTATGCTACGGGTGTCCCCTTCTTTTTCGTAGTGTCAAGAATTTATTGTAACTCTACTTATTCTTTTTGTCAACTGATGTTTATGACATTCCTCGAGCAAGTTAATGAATAGATTTGCTAAATAATTATTGAATATCAATAAAAATCGTAGATTTGTTGATGTCTGTAGACAACTTATACCCCAAACAGTGCTGTGACATCGGCACTTTTCGAAAAGACAAAGAACAAGTAGATAAAGTCTTATTTTGTAGCTAAACTTCCAATACCTTCGCAAAGTTGTTTACATTTTTTAGGCGCACGGTGACAGCTAAATGTCAAATCATTTGACAGAAAAGAAACCTGAATGGCTAGTAGGGAATCCCATAAAATGATGTTAGCCGTGGTTGGCCCACTTCTTTCCGGACAGTGGAATGGTTTCCTCAAGTGATGAAAACTCACTACAACTCGACACAACTTGAAAAATGGCGAGATTTAATCGAAAAAAAAAACCAAATTGGATATTACGACTTGGCCAATTCAAGATGAATAGTTGATCTATAAATTCAGCTGAAAATATTAAGGAAAAACATCGTTTTGGGTATCAATTTTCACATTAAAAGTTATTCCCGGTAAGTTAACCTGAGCTCTTGAGCTCCCGTAAGTTACTGGGCGAGATACCGAGTTTTTTTTCCGGGCCCGAAAATAGCGTGCGTTTTGAGAAACACCGGTAAAGTTTATCGGGGGCTTACCGGGTGACTTCCCGGGTTTCCGGGTTTATCGGGACTTTTGAGAAACGACCCCGTGGACTATATTCAGCACTGCTTCGTGTGGCCGGGTCAAACAGCCATGTCTTGAAGACGAGGCTGTCACGCGCGAGGGCCTGGGGCTTTGTAGGATGCGCAATGGCCGCTGAGAAGTACCGAAGGCTCTTCGCACATGTGCGTCGTTGCTGTTTAGTTGCAGTTCCGAGATTTATGTCATGTCTGTCGGTTAAAACCTCGAAACTCACATAAAACAGCAAAGGAATGACTTTGTTTGTTTGTCGAACATTGGATGCAATCGAACACTCGCGCAAGCATGTTTGGCAACCTCGTCCCAAGGGTCTTCAGGGTAATTTTCAATATGGCGTCTAGCTGACGTATTGCATGGAGAGGTGGCTCAACACAAAAACATTTTCATAAAACATTTTCGTAAAATATGAGCCCGCGCGCATTTTTTTGGCGAATGTCCACTTTTTTACGTGACGAATCAAGATGGCGGACGCTCCGTGTATGAAGAGACTAGCTGCATTCTGTTTTGTGGATCTTTTTTCGATTCAAAAAAAGATTTAAAAAAACGAAAAAAAAATCAAAAACACGTTTCTGGATTGCAAAAAGAGCTTTTAGCAATATTATTCAAGAGCTGGCGACTGAAGATACGCAAGCATTCAAGCTGTTATAGGATAAAAGCGCGAGCAATGTTTTGCGTGATGAGTGGCTAAACAGGCAAACATGTGTTCCGTACATAAATATTTGATGAAAACGTTTTGGACTAGTTCAAACATCGGTAAATGTTGTGAAGGCAATAGATAGCCATGTTTTGTGGGTGGCTAAACGTACAATCATGTACGATGTTTGACAAACATGTTTGCGTTTTTAACCAAGGCTGATCACGCTATGATCACGTGCAGCCTCGATTTCAAACTTCACATCATATCACGGACATCGACGATGACAATAGTCTTCGGCCCTTGAGACAAGCAAGTGGCTGTGTGGGGGGACAAGATTTTTCAACTCACGGGGAGAGCAAGTTCTCAGTTGTTATGGATCACCCTCTTTCTTGGCTGGTTTGTTTATATGTAGTTGTGTGTACCCTGGTAATATATGGGTGTTCAGTAACCTACGGTATAATCTTCCCATCGATTTTAGAAGAATTCCAAGCTAGCAGAGCCGTTACAGGTTAGTAGAGAGTATTATCACTGTATTAAAATAGCTTCAGAAGACTACGGTTTCAATGAGTTCGGCAAAGCTTTCCTTGGGCGACATACTGAGCGTCCGCAAAGTACGCTGAATCTTCGAGCATGCTTGCGCGAGTCCTGCACAGGCCCGCGAATGATTCCCGGACGGCAAATGACCCACAAAAAAGCACACTGTAGGCCAACATAGCAGGCCTGCAAATGATCCCAAAAAAAAAAAAACATAGCAGACCGGTAACAATTTATGGAATGTAACGCGGAATGAAGTGCTCGTTATGCTAGATATAAAAATAACACTTATTCTGTAAAAGAATTTTAAATGAAGGAAATTATACATTTCAATTTAGAAAAAAAATAAAAAACGAAGCAATATACTTTCTGTATTTATTACATTTAGTTGGAAAGACTAGATTTCTATCACAATAACCCTCGTTCATTAGCGGTATTAGATTATATTAAGAAGGACCTCAAGCTGTTACGAGGTCATTCACCATGACTGCGGTTGCAAAGCGTGTCGTTTGAAAGTGGTACGAGGTAACGCGCAGGGAATACAGTCAGTTTAGGTAGGAATGCGTGCTTTATTCCACAATAACAAGACATTAGAAATCATTTAGGAGTAAAATTATCATATAGCCCGTGGTTCTATAAGAGAAGTGTAAGGAGATGGAATGGCAACTGCATAAATTAAACGGTTTCACACATTCTTTGTTCGCAGTGACAAACGGTCCGGCAGTCCGAAATAATCCTATGTTTCTCTTTAAATCCAACTCATATCTATTCCAAAACAAGTTATCTTGGCTGGGAATATTCAAGCGCTGTCTTTATAGATTCATTTAGTTTTGCCTTTTCCATAAAAGTTGTTCACAGAATATTTACTCCCTGAGATCGGCACTTAAAACAATAACAGAAACAATAACAATAACAGACAACACACTATTCAAAGTGCTCTCGTGCGTGACGGGCACTATTATTAAATAGTTCCCGGTCACGATCTATTGTTCTGTTAGTTTAAAAACTAACAGAACAATAGATCGTGACCGGGCGCCCGTTTCTGGAAACTCCCGAGAAAGCGCGCGGATGACGAATTCCGTGTTTCTCGAAATTCCCGGGTTTTTCGGGCCCGAGAAAATTCGTCATTTCTTGCCCGTAAATTCTCAGGAGGTCTGAGGCTCCCGAGAACTGTTTTCGGGCCCGTAAAGCAGAAAAATGGCTGCCGCAGGAGAGTACTTTTTGGCCATCGAAGAAAGCAGAGAGAATTCCAAAAAAGACGTACAATCCAAGAAATGACGGACAATGAAGTAATAGAGCGCTTCCTGTTGTCGAGAGAGCGCATCTTGTGGCTCATCGATACTATAGGGCCATATAACCCAGACAGTGAACAGTGGATATTAGTAAAGTTGAAGTTAAAAAACACGAGCTTGCTTACGAATTTAAGAATGAGACAAACACACTTCAAATAAAAAAAATACTGGGTTTATTACTCTAAATAAATGTACAAGCTATTATTTGACTTTCAAAGACAAACATTATATATACTTTTACATCAAGAGATTCTATAAACCATAGTTACCGCAAAATTCACAACTAGTCCTCCTTCCTCATAAACACGTTTTCTAATGAGCATGAGCGAAAAGAACGAACAGCGCGTGCGCATCGTGCTGCGATTGGAGGGATAGAGTTACGCACCTGGTTTTGATATGGATTTATGACTCTAAAATTGACTCCAAAATGCATTAAAAACCCATAAACAGATTCCAAAACAAATACACAACTTTAAATTGCTATCGAAAGGAATACAGCATAAACATAGCACAGCTTTGCTCAGATCAACCAAACCTTCCATCCTCTTAACATTTTGCGGTTCCGACACATGACTCTGACACTATAAATGAGAGTCTCATTTCCTGTAAACATCACCCCTAAAAATTAATATTCATTTGACAACCAAACATGTATTTCACCACGAAATCCTTGTCCACACGAGCGAATATTTACCGACACATTTAAGGCAGCCGGTTTGGCCGAGAAGATGGAATGACAAAAGCACACTGAGTAATACACTCGAACAACCATTCTACTACCGATGCAAAATATTAAGAGGATGTGGCTTTTGTTGAAAGCAATATTATGTGAGTTTTGAATTTCCTCGTGTTGTCGTGCGTACACCCCGGCATGATATCATGATATGATAGGTCTTTCATTTACCGAAAACAAACATGCCAAAAAATAACTTTAAAACATTTCGCTTCCTATGAAAAGCAGCATGTCCTATCTGTAAAGCCTTTCTTTTATGGCTTGTTATGTAAAAATGATTTATCCACGCCGGGTTCTTTAAATTACTATCACAGGAATTGTTAATTTCTGACTCAACCACTGTATTTCCCCCGCAGTCGTATATTAAAATCTTAATACTATAGTTTTAGTTAATGTAAATTTCCTTTTAATAACACAAACCAAGCTTAATGTTTCATATGTTTGTTAAAACTGAAAGCCAATCCTTACACATTCCTTTAGTTGTCCATTACTGTAATTCCTTGGGGTTCATTTCGGGGACTCTTGGGGATCGTTTCGGGTCCCGGGATCAGTTGGGGAACTTTTGGGGATCGTTTCGGTTCCTGGGATCGTTTCGGGTCCTGGGATCATTTCGGGTCCTGTACAGTACCGCACTCCCACTGGCTGGCTGTTGGTTCCAATTTTAAATTTCAAAGGTACAAACAACGAAGGTCTCTGGTTGAGCCCAATAATAAGCCCAACATCCGCGGCGTCGAACTCCTTCAACTCGACATCCGCAAGATGTGGAAGGTTCTCAATATAAGCCCTCCTGGGTATGCAGCTAGATGAGACAGGTATCTGACTCACATTTCTTACACCAACAAGCTCTTTCTCTACAAGTCCATCCTGAGAGATGACCACAATATCAATCTCTTGGCCTTGAACTTTCTTTGCTCCAGTCACGCCAATCAATTCAAAGCTCTCAGGGGGTCCATTACGTCCAAGATCAAGACATAACTGTTCCTTGCACAATGTCACTTCGCTGCCACTGTCCAGTGTGACGGTCTCCAATAACGTACTGCCTCCCTTGGCCTTGACCTTTACGGGGACCACCCTTAGTTGCTGATGCCGCATTTGAGCTTACAGCATTTCCATTACCAGGTGCACCCTGTGGCGGAGGTGCACTGGGCCCAGCCAGTGTAAGTTTGTTTTCCATGTCATTCATGACCTCATTCCTTCCGCTTTACGCTCGATGCAGCAATGTATGATGGTCCTGCGTGCAACCTTTAATCAGACATTTGAATGATGTCTTAGGGCACCTGTCCATGAAAGGTCCTCCACTTAGACATTTGAGTCTCTTAGACAGGACTAGTTTTTCCTTTCCTCATAGCTCATTTCTTTGAACTTAGAACACTTCCATTAACCATGTTGGCCCTCGCAAACTGTACATTTCCTGCCAGCATTTACACGTCCCTTCTCTTGCTCCATGTTCTGGGGCGGGGCAACACCTGCTGACAGGCTGATTCTAGCTGGAGACTTTTTAGTATCACCGTCCTGTCCCCTCCTCGCCCTTGTTGACACAAGATCCTCTCCAAACTCATTGCTAATAAGTTTTGCTCTATTCTGAAGGAACCTCAGGTAATCAGAAAATCTCGGCCTTGCTTATTCTACCCGCACACTCAATCCATTACCCTTTTATGAAGAATGGTAGTTTATTATTGAGTTCCCTGAGAGTTGAGTTAGTATGATTCAGGTCACTGACATAGTCACTACCCATACCAGACAGGGTACGATGGGCATTTTCTAGATGCCTATAAAATTCAAACAGGGCTTGCCCTCCAGCGTTCCTTAGAGGGGGGATAGACCTTGAAGCTTATCAATATGCGCCTTTGCAATATTATGAGGTAGCCCAAAGTTCTCCTTTAAGGCAGTCTTAGCAGTGGTGAAACCTTCCGCTGGTGGCAATTGATACAACTTTTAATTGTCTCACGAGCCTTGCCAGCGCAGTGTTGTATTTTAATAAAAGTACTGCAACTTTAGACTGTCATTGCTCTCAAGGCATGTATGAATGACGCAGAGTTGACTGGATTGCCGTCAAACTGCATGTACTCAACACTTGGGGTGCCATAGCCTGAGACAACAATTCGGCCACAGGTATCCCAGTATTCACTGGACTGTTATAATTGTCTGGTGGTCCAAGACAGAAAAACAAAGTTTAGCTTGGGTTTCCTGTGTTCCATCGTTCTCATTATTCACAATGGTTCCCTTCACACTTACAATGTCACCCTCTTCCTTTACACAGCTCTTATCCACCTCTGTTCCAGGACGTTCACTTGGAGAAACATAGGAAGCATGTTGTGCAGCCATAGAAGAAACACCATCATTTTTTACAGAGCACGGTTCCTGCTTAAGTTCTTCTTCAACATTCACTGGTTCCTCCACACTTGCAAGTTCCGCACATCCAGCTTCTTGCTTATTTATCCTGTATCTTACTACTGTCCAACTCTGCCTCCAATATCTCATTTTCATATCTCAGATCATCAAATTTCCGTGAGAGCTCCTGTTTCCTTTTCAGTTGTTCAACTTTAAGCCTTACTGACACAGCCTCCTCCTCCGGCGATGCAATGCTGCTTTTTCTGCTCCCACAACTTTGCTTACTATGTCTCGAGCTAACATGCGATTGTGCGCTCACATGTGATCGCTGTAAACCGATGCGTTCCTCGTGTTTATAATATATTCGAGTTCTTGTTTCCCATTCAGCTCCTCTGCATAAGTCCTCTCCAGCTCATTTCGTTCCTCCCCAGCATCCACAAGCTCCATCAAATCCCCGTGCTGGCGGACAAACTTTACCCATTTTTCTCCGTAGCACTAAAGCTGTTCTTGTACTTCCTAGTATCCATCGATAAGACGATCAATGACTTCTCGCCGGAGCCTCCGAAGCCGTCCGAGACATGCAGCCCTCGAACGCTTTAAAGCGATAATTCTCTCCGAAATGTCCTATACCGACATCACAAGCACTTCCAATTTTCTCGGAAACTGTCGCTACTCCACAAGTCACGGTCGACTTGCGAGCGCGTGGAGAGTAAACAACAAGATCCAGAAGTAGGATTTCGTATTTGTTTGAGCTTTAAACTCACTTGAAAGCGGTTTCCATTGGTCAACTGGCTGTACATGGTGTTTCTACATGGTCCAACTTTGAACTAGCCCAGACAGCTGCTTACATTGTAATGTCCGTACTCACCTCCCTCGGATACACGCTGGCCATTAATAAGTCGACTTTCACCCCTACTCAGGTTATTCGTTTCTTGGGCTACCTGTGCGATTCCACCTGCATGGCCTTCTTCCTCCCTCAAGATAAGAAGGAGAAGTTCGCCACGCTCCGAGAAGCGATCCTATCAAGAGATGAAATTGATGTTAAAACGCTCCAACGCCTTGCAGGAAAAACTATTTCCTTTGCAATCGCATCTACCCATCTCCTTGTCCGTTAGCAAGAGAGCAATTAGAATAGAATAATATCTGAAATCGCCAATGCGTAAATCCAGATAATCACTCAAACTTACTTACTCTCACCAAAAAACTGTCCACTTTTGCTTGAAATAGCCAAGCGCTTCAAGTTAAATAAAGAAATAAAGTTTTGCATCATTAATATATTCATTTGCGATTTCATCTCCTTACACTACCCTAGTTCTATACTGTTCCCTAGGGGTAATTTTTCTCGCAAGTGAAATGTGCGTGGGTTTCCGAGGCCGTGGATTGAACTGTATAACGTCTTGTTTTAGCGTTCCCAGGAGCCATTGCCCTCGCCTTTTCTGGGATGTTTGGACCTTTCGGCGGCCATCTTACCGACCGCTATGGATGCCGGGTAGTATTCATGAGCAGTAGCCTAATTACCATAATAGGGCTCGTCTCATCCTCGTTCGTGCCTAACATCGTCTTGCTTTACTTCACGTATGGTTTCATGAACGGAATAGGAAGTAATCTCATTTACATAAGCTCCATGATGGTGCCAGCCCTCTACTTCAAACGCAGGCGCATGCTTGCCACAGCTATCGTCTCCACTGGCCCAGGAGCGAGCCTTTTTATCATGAGCCCTATTGTGGAAGCTATTCATAAAGTTTTGGATTGGCGCAAGACACTACTATGCTTAGCTGGCCTGTGTCTCGTTCCCTGCCTGGGTGGCTGGGCCTTGAGAGAAAAGAATAAGAAAGTAGAGCAGACCATTGCGCAAAGGGGGTCCTCAGAGCGCAGATGCCGGTCCTCGTGTGATTGTTCGGTTCTGAGGAATCCCATGTTTGTGCTATGCACAGCGATGACGTCACTAGCAGTCCTTGGTCACTGTATGCCTATAGTACATTTGGTAAGTCGGTCTTTGCTTTTCTTCCTTCATCGTGAGCTTTCTTTACACTCTCTGGGTATACTTTTATTGATGTTCCTTGCAAACTTTGCTAAACTGGTGAAATACTTTTCACGCCATGATTGGAGGCGCCGTGAAGTTAACATCAGTCCTTAGCATATCTGAGCTAACAATGGCGCGGTTTGCATGGTGCTTAATGCCTTCTGACTTAACGTTTTGCTCCTCAGGCCAAACATTGCGCGGAGCTGGGCATATCAAGTGACCTGTCGTCCTGGCTGTACTTCGCCATCGGTCTCTCGTCCTTGATTGCACGGATGTGCTGTGGCAAGCTTGCCGGGACGGGCTGGATCTCTTTGCCTCGACTCTTCCAGTTTGGAGTCTTCGGACTAGCGCTAGGCAATCTACTGTTGCCACTAGCAACAGACTTCCCATATTTGGTCATGTATAGCGTCTCGTATGGGTTTGGAGAGGGGTTCTTTTTCACGCCCATTTATTGCATTATTCTTGAGTCTTTACCGACGGAGCGTCGCGGGCTTGATTTTGGGATATTCCTGTTGTTTATCTCTATGCCCTATGTATTTGGACCATCTCTTTCAGGTAATTTTTTTTAACAGCAATAGTTCTGTGTTCCACATTTAACGACTATAACAACTATTCGCTTCCTGCCAGAAAGAGGCCATGACGATTACTCGCATGATCCGAACTCTACATAAAAAAGAGCTAGCTGGAATCATTACAGTCTACGGAACAGATGCTCATTTGCATAAGCCACTGTCCGGCATCCTCGATTCCATGGACGCCATTTTCTGCCATTTGTCATGACAACAGCTCACGCTTTGACGAAGGCGATGTTTTGCGAAGTTTTATTACATTTATAACATTAGATAGTATGCTCGCCTGTTATACTTTTCAAACAAAAAATTTTCATGACAATAAAGTATAAGGATCAGTATAAGGAATCAGATTTTGGCGATATTTTGAAGAAAACGAATCACATGAGAAAAGTTCTAACCCACAAAATTTTGGTGCATCCAGTCATAAGCAAAGATAAAATCCGAGACTCACAGCATAGCTTAGACTGTTATTTTACTTATTAATCTGAAATCGAAGCACATATTCCCACCTGGTTTTAAAATTATTAAACGATTACGAGCTTGCATGGTTTTACCGTCTCCAAGCCGCAAAGCACGCATGTAATTATACACTAAATATCTCGAAAAGGCGTGGAAATCGCCGCAAAGTTTGTATTGGACCTTTGATAAGAATTCCTTCAGGAATTTGTCTGGGAGGTCTGATTTCCGTAGCACCCTTTATTTAGAGCAACAAGTCCTTCAATAGCAAAGACATGCAACAACAGCCAATAATTATGTTTGGTTCTAAAAACATTTTTGGTACACCTAATCATAGATTCGTTTTATGAAAATCCATTGAAATTGTTGTGTGTTGTTGTGAACAATAATGCGATAAATTTTAGTGAAGGAAAGAACCAAAAACTTCCGATCTTCAAGAATTCTAAGAAATGATTTACGAAGTTTGGCGATCAGCTTAGAAACTTTGAGTTTCTAACTCAAACCCCTAAATGCACTGTTCGGTCGCATTTCTCCTCAGAAGCTCTCCCACCATAACAATATTTTTAATGCGTTTTCTGAAAAAAAATTTAAAGTATTCGGCTAGAAAAGTTGCTCACACTAAATTTTGTAATGTTTCAAAGTTGTGCTCAAGTACAGGCTAGTTGGGTTGATTGTCATTGAGCTAGGTAGAAAGCTTGATAATTTATCTCATCCCTGTGAAACGCTGACTTTTAAGTAAAAAAAAATGGCGTCGCATGGAATCGAGGACGCCGGACAGTGGCTTATGCAAATGAGCATCTGTTCCGTAGACTGTTATTCTCGCAGCCACAAATAAATAGGTGACCCTCATTTGACTTTCAAATTCAATGATCACGCTGGGTAGAGGGAAAAATTCACTGAAAATGAGGTGGAGAGGAAGGAGTGTGACAAGCCCCCATCTTTCTATATTTAGGCCCCTAAATAGCCCCTAAATATAGCTGGTATGACGACAAAAAACTACAGTAATAATGTAGAATAACGACGTGGGCTGCGCAGGGACGGTGGAATACACCTCTTTCTAAACAGGGAAGTTTCGCTGATGTTTGAGTGTTCCCTTCGCATCTTTCGCCCAATTCGCCGGGTCTCGGGTGGACATACCTCGTTATCTAGGCCTCTAGTTATTAGCCCCCCCCCCCCCCCCCCCCCGCAGAATTCCATCTTGCTAATATCAGGAATGCTTGTAGGCTCGAATTCCAACCATCGCTAGGCCTCATCGGATGGGGGCACGTACTGCGGGCTCACAGGAACAAGAGCTGGAAATCGAGCCTAGAATGCTTGAAGGACACCCAGTGCCATATATCTAGCTCCTGACTAATTTTTTTTTTACCATCACAGGTTTAATCGCAGATGTGAGCGGGACTGGGTACACAAACTCGTTCTACACGGCAGGGGCGATAGAGGTCGTCGCTGGATGTGTGCCTTTTCTCATTCCATTCATGCCTGTCACGCGTAGGAACATGATATAACAATGTATTTTACATAGACTATATATATTAAATATTCTTACAAGTATAGTTCTAGACTTAAGGAAAAAATAAAGACTAATAAATTAACTTAAAACGCTACATTATAACACACACACTCGCCGGCAGTCCATCAATAAATCTTGCAAACACATTTTGAGTCACGTCTTTGTTAGTATTTACGAGATCTGGGTTACACAATTCAGCTCCATGTTTTGATATTGACTTAGGGATATTGCCCTAAACTTCTCGTTCTTGACTTTCAACGACTCATCTTTGACATACTCTCTGCGCAGACCGACTGGCTTAATCAAATCAGAGTCCAGTATTTATGATAAATAAATAAAAGAGTTCACAAGTCCGGTAACATAAGAGTTTGTAGAACCTATTGTTCGTTTTCTAGAATTTCTAAATTGTTCTTGAAAAATATGCACAACTATTTAACCTATCAAAACATCATCTTCAAATATTGTGTGCCTTTTCTTATTCCATTCATGCCCACTGCTAGCCGCAAAGAGGAAATAACTGTCAATGAGGAACTTATCGTCTATGAAAAGGAGTCTGTTGTATGACGAATTTCTGTCACAATTTCTATTCACTAGTCACAATAAGAAAATATATACGCTTTTGTTATTAAAATTAAATAAATAAATATGTTGGGCCTCTTGCCAGCACTTTCATGACTTCCGTTTGGCTTGCGCTTCTATTTGTTTTATCCTTTGAAGCTTTGGTTTTCGAATTTCCATTCATGTCACCCCGGGCTAAAATATTAGCTTGGGCCTCCTGTGCTGAGATAAGCCTTGGGTAGCTTGCTGTTATAGTGAAAGACAATTTACATAAAGTAATAATGAGAGAAGCAAGCGGCTCCTTCAAAAGCGACGGCAAATCTCGATTTCCTACTGAAGCAAGCGTCTTTGTGGGGGGACACCATTTTTCAACTCACGGGGAGAGCAAGTTCTCAGTTGTTATGGATCACCCTCTTTCTTGGCTGGTTTCGTTTGAAAGTGGAGATGTGGAGGATTCTGGTGGAGATATGCTATTTAGCTTTTAACAATAATGACAAACATGTCATCCGACCGAAACTACGACCGAAAATATACATGAACGAAGTTAATGAATTTAGCTTCTTTTTGTTCTTAATTTTTGGTCGCCTTTTTGGGGGAGGGTCACCATTTTTGAACTTTAAATGTGGGGGGTCGAAATTTTTAAACAGAAAAATCAATCAACATAGCAGCCATAACCCCCCCCCCCCCCCAAAAAAAAAAAAATAATAATAATAATGACTCTTCCCTATCGAAAAGGCGATAGATGACGTGGATCACCGCAAGGCGGTCTCGGACAAGATGGGCGGCCCGCCAAAATGCATACACACATATCTATCAGTCATTTACCTTTATAATCACCTCTTTGGAGAATATGATTTATGGAGCTAATAGCGAACTGGTGGGTGAGGAGTACCAAGATGCATCATGGTACAGGAGTAACGGAGGAAGACGTCGCCGCTGGCAAGTCTGACCTACTTCGACTTCATTGCCTCCTTCCCCCTACTGTACAAGTTCCTATCACACTATCAAGAGGTAGTTTATCGCGTTTTTGGTTCTTCCAATTGTCTGCCTCGATTTTCATCTTTTGTTTGTATTTTCCTGATCCTACAAGTGAAGGAGACCTATGAGGTGTTGTCATCAAGGATGGACGAGACGTTCTCCCACATATACACCCACGGCGGATTATTATTATTTTTATTATTTTTATTATTATTATTATTATTATTATTATTATTATTATTATTATTATTATTATTATTATTATTATTATTATTATTATTATTATTATTATTATTATTATTATTGTTGTTGTTGTTGTTGTTGTTGTTGTTGTTGTTGTTGTTGTTGTTGTTGTTGTTGTTGTTGTTGTTATTATTATTATTATTATTATTATTATTATTATTATTATTATAACACTTGGAAGAACGAAAAACCTCTTATTATTATACATATTCGATCACAGCTGTTAACAGCTGGTAGGTTATGTATCGAGGTCAAGTCGTATCCTACGACCTCAGACCTCGAGCACCTGTCTTAGTAGCCGCGCTGATCCGAGGAGAGCTCCTTTCTGGAGTAACTCGATCCTTGTCTTTAAGCCAATCGAACTTAAATGCTTTTTCAAGTTTTTACTGACTGTTCCGAGAGCGCCAACAACGATTGGGACAACACATGTCTTTATGTCCCATAATCGGGCAATTTCACTTCAGGACTTCTCCCATTCCTTTTCGCCGACATTAGCATCTCCTTGCACAGCAATATCAATTACTATGCATTCACCTTCTTTTCTGTTCACTATTACGATGTCAGGTCTTCGGGCTTGGATTTCCCTATCTGTTTGGATGGTAACATCCCACAGTATTTTTAGGTCAGGTTTTTCGATGACTGGTAATAGCTCGTGTTCATACCATTTTTCTTTAACCTCAAATCCATGTTCTTTCGCAATTGCCCAGTGAACAATTCTGGCCGCGTTGTCGTGTCGGTGTTTATACTGGCTCTGTGCCATCTTGCTACATTCACACAATAAGTGATTCACCGTTTTATCTTTGAAGCCACACATTCTGCATAAGGGAGATATCTGTTGTTTTTCTATTTTCGCCTTTAATGCATTCGTTCTCAGCGCCTGGTCTTGAGCTGCTGTGATCAGTCCTTCTGTCTCTTTCTTCAAGTTTCCTTTTGTCATCCAGTCCCACGATGACTCATCCCTTATTTCTTCCGTCTGTCTAAGAAACTGACCATGTAATGGCTTAGACTTCCAATCCTCTTGTCTTTTTTCTTTGAGCTTTTCTTTTAAGACCCTAGCAGTCTGTTCTTCCTCTACACGAAGTATTCCTTCATTCCTCACCGCTAGAAGTAACGGTTCCTCGCTTTTGTGAACATAGTCTGCCAATCTCTTTTCTTCTAGATGTATACAATCTTCAACCCCTATCAGCCCGCGGCCTCCACCTCGTCTTGGTAGATATAAACGGCCAACATTAGCTCGAGGGTGTAGCATTCCATAGATCGTCATCCGTTTCCTTGTCTTCCTATCTATGTTCTCCAACTCAGTCTTGTTCCACTTAACTACACCAGCTCCATATCTTAAAACTGATACCGCCCAAGTGTTTATTGCCATTATGGTGTTCTTTCCGTTAAGCTTTGCCTTTAGGACTTTCTTAAGTCTGCGGAAGTATTCCCGGCTTAGGTCTTTCTTTATTTTTCCGTGTAGTAGGTCATCGTACTCAAGGATTCCTAAGTACTTGTGTCCCTCATTCTCTATCGTCTTCATCTTCTGTCCATCTGGGAGTTCAATTCCATCAGAGTTCACAACTTTTCCTCTCTTAAGTATGAGGATCCCACACTTCTTAAGGCCAAATTCCATGCCAATGTCACTACTGAATACTCGCACTGAGTTTATTAATGAATCAACTTCACGTTCATTCTTCCCATACAACTTTAGGTCGTCCATGAACAGCAGATGGTTTAGGGATCCCGCATCCTTGCCTAATTGGTTCCTCCCACTTGCACTTCGCAGTATAATCGACAGTGATATTAAGCATATTACAAATAGCAAAGGGGAAAGTGTTATACGTTCAGATCCTCACGATTATGCTTTCAATTCGTGGTTTAATTCAACTAATATTTCTCAATATCTAAATTACAACTAACTCCGAGCTTCAACGAGGAACCAGCCCCTACGGGGGGTCCCAATCAAACATCAGGGGCCACAGGGAACCCAAGGAGGGCAATATACATATTACAACATCTCCCCCCTTTCAAAACTTCAATAAATGTTCAAAGAAAACCCAAAAAATGTTCTTAACATTGTTCAATAAGTCTTTGTGGCTTCTTCACTTCACGACCAGCTCTTGTTCTGATGGGTGAATGTGCTTCTGTTTCTCTCTGATCTTCCTGTACTTTCAATGGACTTGGCGGTTCATTGATCTGCGCTTTTCTAGCGACCACTTGAGGTTGAGGACTCATGTATGTGGGAGCCACTGGCATCTTCGGATTCATGGGTGTGTCCTTCGGGACAGAAATGATGTGCCTTCGATTTCTTCGAAATACACGTCCTTTCTCATCTTCAACTACATATGACCTTGGCAGGACTTCTGCTTTACACCATTCTTTATCTTTGTTTACACGAACTCTAACTTTGTCCCCAACTTCCAAAGGGGGAAGGTCCCGGCTGTGTTGATCATAGCTCATCCGTGAACTTGCTTGTCGATGGGCTAATGCCTTTACCACTCTGTGAGGGTCTACTGGGTGAGGTACCAACAAACGTCGATGGGTAGGTAGTGTTGACCGTGTACGCCTACTCATGAGTAGTTGGGCAGGTGAGACACCTATGTCGTCAAAAGGTGTATTTCTGTACTTTAATAAACCTTCAAATGGGTCTTTATTCTCTGCTGCTGCTTTCTTAAAGATTCGCTTTGCAGTCTGGACAGCTCTTTCCGCAGCACCATTGGACTGGGGATACTCGGGTGAGCTGGTTACATGCTGGAATCCCCAAGCTTCTGCAAACTGCTTAAACTCATGGGTAGTACTGAAAATATTGCGGGTGTTACTATATTGTGGGCCATTGTCGCTGATCACTTTGGCTGGAATGCCAAATCTTGCAAAGATTTGCTTCAAGGTGTTGACAACACACATGGCAGTGGACTGCCGAAGTAGTTCAACTTCAAAATACTTCGAATAGAAATCAACCACAATCAAGTAGGAATGGCCAGCAAATTCAAAAAGGTCAGTTCCAACAACCTGCCACGGTAGACTTGGAAGGTCATGTGGATGTAGGGTTTCTCTCTGCTGTTGGTTGCGGAATGCATTACAAATCTGACATGAACGTACTCGGTCCTTAATATGGGCAGTCATGGAGGGCCAAAAGACATAGTCTCTTGCCAAACTCAGACTCTTACTCTCACCCATGTGTGCTCCATGTATATCTTCAAGTACTTCAGCTCTCATGGATCTTGGTACTACAATTCTATCAGATTTGAACAGTAAACCATCTTCAACACTAAGCTCTTCCTTGTAATTCCAGTATTCTCTTGCCAGTTCGTCAACCTGATCCTTGTCTTCTGGCCAACCCTCTAGGACATATTCCATTACTACTCTTGAGGTTTCATCGTTACTTGATGCATCTCTGAATTTCTTTAATGTGGAATTCTCAATTCCCAGATTTTCAATCAGATTGATTCCAATCACATCCTCTGGTTCACTTACTGGCGTAGTGTCAGTGAGTGGGGCTCTACTCAAACAATCAGAGATGATTTGTTTCTTGCCTGGGACATATCTCACATCCAAATCATACTTGGTTAGCTTCAGAAGCATTCTCTGCAATCGTGGTGGGCATTCATTTAGGGGCTTCCTAAAAATTGCCTCCAATGGTTTGTGATCAGTTTCTACAATCACTCGCCTGCCATATACATACGTGTGGAACTTGTCTGCTCCCCATAGTATAGCTAACAACTCTCTTTCAATGTTAGCATATCTCTGCTCACAAGACGACAAAGTCTTTGAACCAAAGGCAATCGGCTTACCCTCTTGAATGATGACTGCACCAAGGCCAGTGCTACTCGCATCTACATTCAGAATGGTCTGTTTGTGATTGTCAAAATAGGCCAACACTGGTGCATGGGTGATCACAGCTTTGAGCTTCTCGAATGCCTCTTGTTGAGGCTTCTCCCAGGTGAAAGCCGCTACTTGCTGGGTCAGCTGGGAGATTGGGCCTTGCAGATCAGCTTTGTGTTCAATGAACTTGTCCAAGTAGTTGATTGTTCCTAAGAATCGCTGCATGCCATCTTTGTCTGATGGGGGTGGCATCTCACTAATTGCACGCACTTTCTCAGGATCTGGTTTCAAACCCTCGGATGTGAACACATGTCCGACATAGCTTACTTCTGGAACTCGAAGCTTGATCTTCTTTGGATTAAATTTCAGGCCCACCTCTCTGCTTCTTTCAAGTACTGCTATCATCTTCCTATCAACATCACTTATATCTTTTCCATGGATTAAAAAATCATCAACAATTATTTCAACTGCAACTCCAGCGAAGAGCCTGTCCATCTCTCGTTGGTATATCTCAGGAGCAGATGAAATTCCAAATGGCAGCCGTGTAAATCTATACCGTCCCCAAGGTGTGTTGAATGTCAGAAGTTTCGAGCTTTCCTCATCTACCTCCACCTGCCAGTATCCACTGCATGCATCCAGTGTGGTGAACATTGTAGCTCCAGAAAGGCGATTGGCAACTTGCTCAACAGTGACCATGGGGTAGTGTGGCCTCTTGAGGGCCTTATTCAGATCCCTGGGATCGATGCAGATACGGACACTGTCTTTAGATGGTGGGTTGGCTCTGTCCTTCTCTTTTCGTTTGTCAACAACCAACATTGAAGACACCCACGGTGTGTGCTCTTCTTCTTTAACGATAATCCCATCTTGTTCCATCTCTTGGAGTTTTTCTCTTGTCGGTTCAAGCAGGGATATGGGGATCTTCCTAGGGGGGTGGACTACTGCAGGCACTGATGGATCTATCTCTAGGTGTACCTTGTTTGGCAGTCTTCCCGGTTTGTTACTAAAACAATCTTGGTACTGGGATAGAACCGGATCTTCTACCAACAATTCTGCATTCGGCTTGTTGCCATTCCCTTGTGTGGTCTCCTCGGCCAGTCTTTCTGGTGTGTCTATCAGGTCAAGATTCATAAACTTGAGCACCTCTAAGTCTAGGCAGGCTTCACAACTCAACAGGGGTGTAAACTCTCCATGCACAACAAGGTACAGCAGATCTATTTTTCGGTTCTTGTACTGGGTTGGAAGGCGAACACATCCAACAGGATGAATTGCCTTGTCTGCGAGCCATCCTTTAAGAGGCTGATGAATCTTTCGTAGCGGTTGTGTAGTGATGGCCTTATATACATGATATGGCATCACATTGGCCTCTGCACCTGTATCAGCTTTGACTTTCACCTCTTTTTGTGCAATCCTAAGGGTAATCACGCTCTTCTTTGTGCTATTGGGGCTGGACACAGTCCCAAGTTCTACTGATCCAAAGTATAAGTGTGGATCACCCCCACGATCACCTTGGCCCATACTCTCAACCTGGTTTTCTTGCTCTACTGTGCTGACCGGTGTTTCTTTCTTACCCTTAAGAGGACACAACTTTGCAAAGTGTCCCTCTTGTTGGCAATTTCTACATTTCTTTCTTAAGGCAGGACAAATACTTGGTTTTGTGAAACGGTGCTGAAAACCACAAAACTTACAGGTAGGATTAGGCGCTCTCTCCTTTCCTTGAACTGGGTGTACACTCAATGGCTGCTGTGAACCAGTTGGTGAAGCAAACTTGAATTTCTGCAACTCAGCAGCTTCATAGGTTCTACAGTAATCATGGGCACTTTGGAGTGTCAAATCTGGCTTTTTCAACAACTCCCCTCTCAACTCATTCGAGAGCACCCCTCCCACGATACGATCTCTGATCAGTGAATCTCTGAGGGTCCCAAACTCACATGTCAACGATAAGCGTTTCAGCGCACTCACGAAATTGTCCATCCTCTCACCTTCTTTCTGGTTTCTTTGATTAAACACAAGGCGCTCATAGATGACGTTTCTTGCTCCCTGACAGTGTTCCTTGAACTTTCTACACACATCTTCATAAGATTCATTGCTTTCTCCTTCGTTGAAAACAAAATGACTATATTCTTCAATTGCATCTGCTCCAGCACAATTGAGTAGCAAGTTCACCTTCAACTTGTCAGGTTTCTCATCCTTTCCTTTCGCCACTAGGTAAATTTCGAACTGCATAATAAATTTCCTCCAATTTTCTGAGGCTTGGGCATCCAGCACCAGTGGACCAGGAGTCCTGTGCGACTCTACTTCTGCCATAATTTCAATTCTTTTCTCGATATTCTTTACCTTGATTCTCGTTAAACTTTTACTTGACTTCTGACACCATGTTATACGTTCAGATCCTCACGATTATGCTTTCAATTCGTGGTTTAATTCAACTAATATTTCTCAATATCTAAATTACAACTAACTCCGAGCTTCAACGAGGAACCAGCCCCTACGGGGGGTCCCAATCAAACATCAGGGGCCACAGGGAACCCAAGGAGGGCAATATACATATTACAACAGAAAGGCTATTGCCTCGAAAAATGCCTCGTTGTATTTTCACTTCTCCCAGAGTTTGTCCACTTGATGTTAGTGTCGTTTTCCAGTTTAGCATGCTGTTGCGCAACAACAATTGGATGATTGGAGCTACGCCAGTCATGTTTAACGTTCCAAAATCCAGGAGTGTGGAACCATGTCGTAAGCCTTCCGATAATCAATCCAAACCATTGCCAAATTGGGTTTTCTTCGTTTGCAATTTCTTAGTACCATTTTATCAATTAGGAGCTGTTTGGTGCCTCTTGAAGCTCTGCGGCATCCCTTCTGTTCTACAGGGAGCACTTCTGCATTTTCTAAGTGATCGTATATTTTGTCTGCGAGTGTTCCGCTGAGTAGTTTCCACATCAGCGGTAGGCATGTTATGGGCCGGAAGTTTTCTGCGGTATTCCCTAGTGTCAGGTCTTTAACACATAAGACAGTTCTTCCTTGGTACATCCATTGTGGCACAAACCCTGATTCAAGAATTAGGTTAAGTTGTTCAGCAATTGGATGATGGAGGGCTCTAAAGTTCTTCAGCCAGTAACCTTGCACTCCATCCAGCCCAGGCATCTTCCAGTTTGCAACCTTCTTTAGTTGCTTTTTCACATCTGCCTCCTTAATCACCACATCTTCCTGGGAGATTATTATTATTATTATTATTATTATTATTATTATTATTATTATTATTATTATTATTATTATTATTATTATTATTATTATTATTATTATTATTATTATTATTATTATTATTATTATTATTATTATTATTATTATTATTACTATTACTATTGTTATTATTATTATTATTATTATTATTATTATTATTATTATTACTATTACTATTATTATTATTATTATTATTATTATTATTATTATTATTATTATTATTATTATTATTATTATTATTATTATTATTATTATTATTATTATTGTTATTGTTATTATTATTATTATTATTACTATTATTATTACTATTATTTAACTGGAAGAGCAATTCTCAGGTAATTAAACTGTTCTCAAAAAATATGCAGTATTAAGTGATCACCTGATATTATTTGATAGTTGATAGCTGACGTTGTTCATGTTGGTCTGTCAGTACTTGGCTCGAGGCTTTTTTGCTTTGTTGGGAACCCTTGCACTAAGAACTGGTCCGATTCATGATAAGGTTATTGTAACACTATATATAGAAACCTATGGTAACTTCATTGAAGATTTATTTGTCCAGTCTAATAACAAGCCAGATTAAATTGCAACTCAGAAAATTGGTTGTTTCAACAAAAATATCTCAACATTATTGGCTTCCTTGCCGATCTTTTTTTTTTTCTAGAAACGACGCGAATCAGTGCAATTGTAGACCAAGTACCGTAGTGCAAGCTCTGAAGAAGTGTTCCCTAATATCTCCACGCTGCTAAAGATATGGTGCACTATACTAGAGGAGAGAGCGCGAAGGCACTGCAACGCCTCCGGCCCCGGGATGGGGGGTACTCCGATATCAAACGGATGGGGATCATTGTCGGGATTTTTTTAAAACAACCCTAAAAGATACTAAAGTGGGCGTGGTCTGGTTATATTTTAACCCTAAAAGATACTTAAGTGGGCGTGGTTAGGCATGAATCTACCCCAAGATACCTCAAACAACTGTAAATAATTTGTAATAAAAACGTTTATTTAAAATTGACTCTAATGGAAGATTGACACGTTTTAACGCTCTTCTATTAGCTACAAGTTAGATGAGCGATGGCTATAGTAGCACCCTAAAAGATACCGAGGTAAAAAAAATATGGGCATTGTCATTTTCACCACTAAAAGATACCCAAGGCTCCAAATTTGCACCCTAAAAGACACGACGATGATCCCCGTCCGATAGATATAGGGAGTACCCCCCTGGGGCCTCACACGTATAACAGATCGTGCATGGGGCAAGAGAGGCTATGGGCATTAGCTCTTATCCATTGTCACTACGACACCGACGTCGACCTAGATCAAGTGGTCAATCAGTTGGCAAGAAAACACCCTAAGAAGGAACAAAGCTTAATATTGGTCAGAACATCAAAATTCAACAGAAGCATGTATAACCAGTAGCCGTCAAGGCCATGTTTATAGATATAAAATGAAAGAGAACGCCTTTATCCGTCACGCAATAGATGTTTTATTTTTTCCTCCTCACCCCTCCCCCCTGAAAAGTTTGGTCCACTTTTTTCGGATTTCGCCCCCCCCTCCTCCCCCCCAAAAAAATTCTGGATACGTTGGGAGCGCGCCTTTTATCCCGCAGGTCCTTGGTACAGGGTAAGCATGAGTTCTAAACGACCATCTCTGACCATTACATCCTCATCCAATAATCGCTACATAAACACTGTAACTCTAAGCTCTCCTAGCGAGAGCCACATAGATGCAACAGCGCCGCTGAGACATCGAGAGTTCTCTAAAAAAAAACACACTCAAACAACGCCATTATCGTGCTCTATTCAGCTTTATTAACATTAACACCACTCAGAATGAAATGCACTTCCCATTATAAAAACATATTTGAAATATAAGTATTCATGGCAAATTTTATAGAAACAGACACATTATTTGTGTCTAAAATAATCATGGTTTAGAGGAAAATAGCCTGTGTAGCAAAAGCAAAGGGCTTGCCGGGAAAAATGCATATACCTATTTCAATAAAGGTTGTCAGTGCAAATGGCGATTGGCAAATGGCAGTTCTACGACCGAACGTAATGCGTCTCGAAGAATATGGATAAATCAAAACAATTATCCATTAAAGGTTACCAGTGCTTGGCTCTGACATTGCTGGACTTTATTTAACACCTTTAATTTAACTAATAATGAGTACCCATAAGCCATTTACCATTCGCCATTTGCACTGACAACCTTTTGTGAAAGAGTGTATACGAGTGAACTCTTCTAGCCCTGTTCAAACTGCCAGCTTGACTTGCGTTAGATGCATGACGGGACCAAAGGCAACCGCAACCAAGAATCCATCATTTTACCTGTATTTTCAAAAGACCTGAGATTCCACTGGATTTCGGTTGAATTCGGGTCTGTTTGTACCTTGATGTTGACGCGGTCGCCATTTGTAAAGGACTACAAGTGACTAGAGCAATATAAAACACTGAATTTAATCTGATATCTAGAAAGTAGCACGTGGGATAAGGATCTGCATTTTACATTTCAGGTATATATCGGTATTAGTGTTAAAATTTGCGATGTATTCTTTTTTATAGATGCGGCAGTGTTTATTATATTTTAAATGACCGCATATTATGGAAACGATGCTAATGAGCCCAGCATTGTTGAGTCCGTGTGCAAACTGCCAGAAAAGCTGTTTAATGTTCAAATAAACACGAAACAAAGGAAATGCTTGCGAAGTGTTGGCCAAAAGCTTGAAATTTTGAACTCGCTCAAAATTTCGCCCACACTCGCCAGCTTCCTCCTGCACCAGCTATCACCTCCCAACGCGATGTTCGAACTGCGTCAACATTGCCGGGCCAACGTCTCGCCACCTTTACACAGGGCTTCGCACCTTGTCTCTTCCCTTCGTTATCAACCTTTATCAGACTACTGAAAGATATCAGACTTTTCCAAACCATTACAGAGTGTGTTTCACGTCTGGCTCTTTGAGGTTTCTATTGCTCCATTTTTTTGTGAACCAAATCGCTCTATAATGACCAATAAGAGCGATTACCTGAGAGAATTACCTGAAAAATATACAGGTCTCAGCCAATCGAAATCAAAACATTATGTTCTCATGCTTTTTATAATAAGAGTGAAAAAAACTTGGTGGGAAAGGGAAAGAAAAAAAAACTTCTATGTGTGGCTCTTTGGTCAACCATAAAGAATAGAATGAGGTGACGATAAAAGTTGATGACGGCGACTGATGATGATGATGATGATGATGACGGCGACAATAGTAATGATGATGATAACGACGATAGTTGTGATGATGATGATGACGATAGTAATGATGATGATGATGACGATAGTAATGATGACAATGACGATAGTAATGATGATGACGACGATGGTACTGATGATTGTATGATTATGACAATAGTAATGATGATGATAGTAATGATGATGATGACGACAGTAGGGATGATGATGATACGATAGTAATGATGATGATGATGACGATAGTAATGATGATGATGACGACAGTAATGATGAAGATGATGACGATGGTAATGATGATGATGATGATAGTAATGATGATGATGACGATAGTGGCTTTATATTCTAATGTCAATGAAGAGTCTATAAGACAAGTGGCTATTTTCCCTCATCGAACGTATAACATAAATTTATCTCCAACAGAAATTGAGGCATCTCTTCCTACACTGTCATCACAATACAGTTTCTCTCCTACAAAGCAAATCATATGCAGTGCCATCGTTACTTGATTCTTGTAAACCGCCTGTCGACACAAAGACCTCCAGTTCCCTTCATAGGCGCTGTGCCCCCAGTAGTTGCAGTTATTCGTGCCGTCGCAAAGATCCCCCCACAGAGCACAGTTTCCAGACAGAAAAGAGGTATCGTCTGGCAGTCGAGTAAACGACTCGCAAGCTTGGGGGTTGGGACTGGGGTATTCCGTAAGAAATCTGGGTAAGACAAGGGAAGTTCGTCAATTACCGCTTAAACTAGTCGGTTTATTTGAGATCTAGTAACACTTCAACAAGAAAGTTTCACAGGGAGCCAGAACTCTCAAAACCGTTTTTGGTGGCTGTGTAATGATGATGTTGTGTTGTAGATTATGACATTTGGTTATGTGCCTTTCTTGGCCACTTGCTTTACTTATAAATCCGGAGAGGCCCCCCTCCCACCCCTTCCTAATCTTCCCCTCCCTCGCCTCCCCCACAAAATGTTAAGTAACATAATAAACCATACCAAAAATTGTCCAGTGGCGGATCCAGGGGTGGTGACGGGGGTGACATGTCACCCCCCTTGTTGGGCGAAATAAAAAGCATTTGTGAAAAAGAAAAAAATCGTTGCACATTGTTACAGCCGAATTAGGATTATCGTGATGCTATTTACTGGACGAAAACTAGACAATGTTTGTGACAGAAAGCCAGGCCACTGCACTAGGGGGCACTAACAGGACATAAATCAGATCGGTATGAATGGCGGAACAGAAAAGCTGAAAACCCCTTGGGATAGCACTTTTCAACATTATTTTTTAACCCTTAAGGATAGCACATTGGGTGTGGTTGAAGCTCTAAAATCACTGTGAGACCCCCTAAGGGACAGCAAAAGCGTAATAATTTCAAGGCAGTTAGTTGAATTTAATGCCCTAAAAGATAGGGCGATTTGATTCTATGGATGGGGGGGGGGGGGAAACTTTCGCTATACATCGAATTCGGCTGTAACAAATCAAGTAGCGCCTTACATTTTTCTATTCAAATATCTATCTAGCATTTTTTTATGTATTCTTCGAGTGTAGACGGAGCGCAGCTGGCAAATTCATGCTCGCACATATAGTAGAGTGGAAAAGCAAACTAAAGCTGCGAGGAACTTATCAACATGCCCAAGAGCTTTTCAAGTTTTTTGACAAGTCGCCGGCAGAATTCCTTTGTTAAAATTGTGTTGTGGTTGATGCACTTGCACCCGAAAATAGAAAGCGCAAACTGGAGGATTTTTGCAAAATGTAGGCATAGGCGTTTTTGGCAGTTTTTGGCAGATGGCGTTATCTTCTCTTTTAAGTGTTCCTCCGGTACAGTAGGTTTAAAAGGAGCTGTTATGCTTTTGGTTTTCTGTAATTTAAACCTTTAATAAGTAACGCGATCTTCACAGACAGGGAAAAAAGTATTCTCGAAATTTTGTAGAAGAATTTGTAACATGTAATATATGTTCTTTAAAATTCTGAAAAAAAAAATAATCGCGAAAGAGTAAAAAAAAATCACCCCCCTTTTCTAAATCCTAGATCCGCCACTGAATTGTCACCTGTCAACAGACCTGACGGCGCTGTAGCCGTGCTCGTCCTGGTTCGTCATGATGTGAACCACTCGTTTGACTGACTCTTTGTAGCAGTAGAACCGCATCTGATCATAGCCCATGTCTTGCTTCAGTTTCAACATGGTGGGAGCGCTGAAAAGGTACTGCGGGTCATGATAATCGGACAATCGCACATAATCAGACCACGTGTTTTCCGTTGAGAAAGGATTCGATGTTGCTTCCCATTTCTTGATCGCAGTCCATCCACCTATATATGATGTGAAATAAACTTGTTATGAACATGAAAAGAAGAGTCAAGAAACCAAAGCTGTTCAAGGCCGTTATAAATCCCGGGGGGGGGGGGGGAAGAGGGGAGGACTCCAATATTATAACGACGGGGATGCTCGTAGGGAATTTCATTTTTACCCCTAAAAGGTTCCAAAAAGGGCGTGGCTCGAGCCAATTTTTACCCTTAAAAGGTACCAACGAACAACCCCCGGGTTATAAATATTAAGGGAAGTAACTCATTACTGAGAAATAATAATGAGTTCTGATGAAATAGCAGTTAAAAAGCATGAAGGGCAGATGAAACGCAGAACGGTGATAGCAGTAGAGTGCTGAGGGTAGTAGTGAAAAGGGGATAGCAGTAGAGGGCTGAGGGTAGTGGTGAAAAGGGATAGCAGTAGAGGGCTGAGGGTAGTGGTGAAAAGGGATAGCAGTAGAGGGCTGAGGGTAGTAGTGAAAAGGGATAGCAGTAGAGGGCTGAGGGTAGTAGTGAAAAGGGGATAGCAGTAGAGGGCTGAGGGTAGTAGTGAAAAGGGGATAGCAGTAGAGGGCTGAGGGTAGTAGTGTAAAGGGGATAGCAGTAGAGGGCTGAGGGTATTAGTGAAAAAGGGATAGCAGTAGAGGGCTGAGGGTAGTAGTGAAAAGGGGATAGCAGTGGAGGGCTGAGGGTAGTAGTGAAAAGGGGATAGCAGTAGAGGGCTGAGGGTAGTAGTGTAAAGGGATAGCAGTAGAGGGCTGAGGGTAGTAGTGAAAAAGGGATAGCAGTAGAGGGCTGAGGGTAGTAGTGTAAAGGGGATAGCAGGAGAGGGCTGAGGGTAGTAGTGAAAAGGGGATAGTAGTAGAGGGCTGAGGGTAGTAGTGAAAAGGGGATAGTAGTAGAGGGCTGAGGGTAGTAGTGAACAGGGGATAGCAGTAGAGGGCTGGGGGTAGTGGTGAAAAGGGGATAGCAGTAGAGGGCTGAGGGTAGTAGTGAAAAGGGGATAGCAGTAGAGGGCTGAGGGTAGTAGTGTAAAGGGTATAGCAGTGGAGGGCTGAGGGTAGTAGTGAAAAGGGGATAGCAGTAGAGTGCTGAGGGTAGTAGTGAAAAGGGGATAGCAGGAGAGGGCTGAGGGTAGTAGTGTAAAGGGGATAGCAGTAGAGGGCTAAGGGTAGTAGTGAAAAGGGGATAGCAGTAGAGGGCTGAGGGTAGTAGTGAAAAGGGGATAGCAGTAGAGGGCTGAGGGTAGTAGTGTAAAGGGGATAGCAGTAGAGGGCTGAGGGTAGTGGTGAAAAAGGGATAGCAGTAGAGGGCTGAGGGTAGTAGTGAACAGGGGATAGCAGGAGAGGGCTGAGGGTAGTAGTGTGAAGGGGATAGCAGTAGAGTGCTGAGGGTAGTAGTGAAAAGGGGATAGCAGTAGAGGGCTGAGTGTAGTAGTGAAAAAGGGATAGTAGTAGAGGGCTGAGGGTAGTAGTGAAAAGGGGATAGCAGTAGAGGGATGAATGTAGTGGTGAAAAGGGGATAGCAGTAGAGTGCTAAGGGGAGTAGTGTAAAGGGGATAGCAGGAGAGTGCTGAGGGTAGTGGTGAAAAGGGGATAGCAGTAGAGGGCTGAGGGTAGTAGTGTAAAGGGTATAGCAGTGGAGGGCTGAGGGTAGTAGTGTAAAGGGGATAGCAGGAGAGGGCTTATGGTAGTAGTGAAAAGGGATAGCAGTAGAGGGCTGAGGGTAGTAGTGTAAAGGGGATAGCAGTAGAGGGCTGAGTGTAGTAGTGTAAAGGGGATAGCAGTAGAGTGCTAAGGGGAGTAGTGTAAAGGGTATAGTAGTAGAGGGCTGAGGGTAGTGGTGAAAAGGGGATAGTAGTAGAGGGCTGAGGGTAGTAGTGAAAAGGGGATAGCAGTAGAGGGATGAGGGTAGTAGTGTAAAGGGGATAGCAGGAGAGGGCTTATGGTAGTAGTGAAAAGGGATAGCAGTAGAGGTATGAGGGTAGTGGTGAAAAGGGGATAGTAGTAGAGGGCTGAGGGTAGTAGTGAAAAGGGGATAGCAGTAGAGGGCTGAGGGTAGTAGTGAAAAGGGGATAGCAATAGAGGGCTGAGGGTAGTAGTGTAAAGGGTATAGCAGTGGAGGGCTGAGGGTAGTAGTGTAAAGGGGATAGCAGGAGAGGGCTTATGGTAGTAGTGAAAAGGGATAGCAGTAGAGGGCTGAGGGTAGTAGTGTAAAGGGGATAGCAGTAGAGGGCTGAGGGTAGTGGTGAAAAGGGGATAGCAGTAGAGTGCTAAGGGGAGTAGTGTAAAGGGTATAGTAGTAGAGGGCTGAGGGTAGTGGTGAAAAGGGGATAGTAGTAGAGGGCTGAGGGTAGTAGTGAAAAGGGGATAGCAGTAGAGGGATGAGGGTAGTAGTGTAAAGGGGATAGCAGGAGAGGGCTTATGGTAGTAGTGAAAAGGGATAGCAGTAGAGGTATGAGGGTAGTGGTGAAAAGGGGATAGTAGTAGAGGGCTGAGGGTAGTAGTGAAAAGGGGATAGCAGTAGAGGGCTGAGGGTAGTAGTGAAAAGGGGATAGCAATAGAGGGCTGAGGGTATTAGTGTAAAGGGGATAGCAGTAGAGGGCTTAGGGTAGTAGTGAAAAGAGGATAGCAGTAGAGGGCTGAGGGTATTAGTGTAAAGGGGATAGCAGTAGAGGGCTTAGGGTAGTAGTGAAAAGAGGATAGCAGTAGAGGGCTGAGGGTAGTAGTGTAAAGGGGATAGCAGTAGAGGGCTGAGGGTAGTAGTGTAAAGGGGATAGCAGTAGAGGGCTTAGGGTAGTAGTGAAAAGAGGATAGCAGTAGAGGGCTGAGGGTAGTAGTGTAAAGGGGATAGCAGTAGAGGGCTGAGTGTAGTAGTGTAAAGGGGATAGCAGTAGAGGGCTGAGGGTAGTAGTGAAAAAGGGATAGCAGTAGAGGGCTGAGGGTAGTAGTGTAAAGGGGATAGCAGTAGAGGGCTGAGTGTAGTAGTGAAAAGGGGATAGCAGTAGAGGGCTGAGGGTAGTAGTGAAAAAGGGATAGCAGTAGAGGGCTGAGGGTAGTAGTGTAAAGGGGATAGCAGGAGAGGGCTGAGGGTGGTAGTGTAAAGGGGATAGCAGGAGAGGGCTGAGGGTACTAGTGTAAAGGGGATAGCAGTAGAGGGCTTAGGGTGGTAGTGAAAAGGGGATAGCAATAGAGGGCTGAGGGTGGTAGTGTAAAGGGGATAGCAGTAGAGGGCTGAGGGTAGTAGTGAAAAAGGGATAGCAGTAGAGGGCTGAGTGTAGTAGTGAAAAGGGGATAGCAGTAGAGGGCTGAGTGTAGTAGTGAAAAGGGGATAGCAGTAGAGGGCTGAGTGTAGTAGTGAAAAGGGGATAGCAGTAGAGGGCTGAGGGTAGTGGTGAAAAGGGGATAGCAGTAGAGGGCTGTGAGTAGTAGTGAAAAGGGGATAGCAGGAGAGGGCTGAGGGTAGTAGTGTAAAGGGGATAGCAGTAGAGTGCTGAGGGTAGTAGTGAAAAGGGGATAGTAGTAGAGGGCTGAGGGTAGAAGGGAAGAGGGGATAGCAGTAGAAGGCTGAGGGTAGTGGTGAAAAAGGGGATAGCAGTAGAGGGCTAAGGGTAGTAGTGTAAAGGCGATAGCAGTAGAGGGCTAAGGGTAGTAGTGAAAAGGGGATAGCAGTAATGGGCTGAGGGTAGTAGTGAAAAGGGGATAGCAGTAGAGGGCTGAGGGTGGTAGTGAAAAGGGGATAGCAGTAGAGGGCTGAGGGTAGTAGTGTAAAGGGGATAGCAGTAGAGGGCTGAGGGTAGTAGTGAAAAGGGGATAGCAGTAGAAGGCTGAGGGTGGTAGTGAAAAGGGGATAGCAGTAGAGGGCTGAGGGTAGTAGTGAAAAGGGGATAGTAGTAGAGGGCTGAGGGTAGTAGTGTAAAGGGGATAGCAGTAGAGGGCTGAGGGTAGTAGTGAAAAGGGGATAGCAGTAGAGGGCTAAGGGTAGTAGTGAAAAGGGGATAGTAGTAGAGGGCTGAGGGTAGTAGTGAAAAGGGGATAGTAGTAGAGGGCTGAGGGTAGTAGTGTAAAGGGGATAGCAGTAGAGGGCTGAGGGTAGTAGTGAAAAGGGGATAGCAGTAGAGGGCTAAGGGTAGTAGTGAAAAGGGGATAGTAGTAGAGGGCTGAGGGTAGTAGTGTAAAGGGGATAGTAGTAGAGGGCTGAGGGTAGTAGTGTAAAGGGGATAGCAGTAGAGGGCTGAGGGTAGTAGTGTAAAGGGAATAGCAGTAGAGGGATAAGGGTAGTGGTGAAAAGGGGATAGCAGTAGAGGGCTGAGGGTAGTAGTGAAAAGGGGATAGCAGTGGAGGGCTGAGGGTAGTGGTGTAAAGGGGATAGCAGTAGAGGGCTGAGGGTGGTAGTGTAAAGGGGATAGCAGTAGAGGGCTGAGGGTAGTAGTGAAAAGGGGATAGCAGTGGAGGGCTGAGGGTAGTGGTGTAAAGGGGATAGCAGTAGAGGGCTGAGGGTAGTAGTGAAAAGGGGATAGCAATAGAGGGCTGAGGGTAGTAGTGTAAAGGGTATAGCAGTAGAGGGCTGAGGGTAGTAGTGAAAAGGGGATAGCAGTAGAGGGCTGAGGGTAGTAGTGAAAAGGGGATAGCAGGAGAGGGATGAGGGTAGTAGTGAAAAGGGGATAGCAGGAGAGGGATGAGGGTAGTAGTGAAAAGGGGATAGCAGTAGAGGGCTGAGGGTAGTAGTGAAAAGGGGATAGCAGTAGAGGGATGAGGGTAGTAGTGAAAAGGGGATAGCAGTAGAGGGCTGAGGGTAGTAGTGAAAAGGGGATAGCAGTAGAGGGCTGAGGGTAGTAGTGTAAAGGGGATAGCAGTAGAGGGCTGGGGGTAGTAGTGGAAAGGGGATAGCAGTAGAGGGCTGAGGGTAGTAGTGAAAAGGGGATAGCAGTAGAGGGCTTATGGTAGTAGTAAAAGGGGATAGCAGTAGAGGGCTGGGGGTAGTAGTGAAAAGGGGATAGCAGTAGAGGGCTGAGGGTAGTAGTGAAAAGGGGATAGCAGTAGAGGGCTTATGGTAGTAGTAAAAGGGGATAGCAGGAGAGGGCTCAGGGTAGTAGTGGAAAGGGGATAGCAGGGAGGGCTGAGAGGTAGTGGGGGAAGAAGTTGAGTAGAGGGTATTGCAATACGCATATAAATACCAAAGATGCATCGGGACATACAGAACTGACCTGAACTACTAAATCATACACCAGGGACGCCGTGTCACACAAAGCATCATATCCATCGGCAAATTCAAGCAAGTAACTAATATATTTCCATCAAATATCGTCAATATTATACCAGTGATCACTCGTAAATTGTTATTTTGCGAAAAAAAGCGCTGTATTTTTCATGATAAACAATAACAAAGGAGTGGGAGATCGACATTCTGTAATAAGTTCTTAAACTTTAAACTGCATGTTTTACGGACCATGGTTATCCCCGTCAGTAATAAAGACAGCAGACCAAATAGACCACCATATCAATTGGGGACCGATGGAACCGGTTGAATGCAGAGCCCCTTACCTACCCCTCCCTAGGGATTATATAGTTACCTCCATCAGTAACCATGTCGCAATAGACTGTGAAGGGAGAGACCGATGGAACGGGCTGAATCCAGTAAACACCGTTTCCTCGTTTGATGCCGACGAAACTTGACAATATCTGTAAACAGGATTTTGCCGGGGAGTTCTCGGAAGATCCAGGACCTTCAGCAAGAAAAAAACTTTTTTTCAGAAAAAAATCATTTTAAATAAGACGTTCCCAAAGAATCACAATTCTGATGTACCTATCCATTTTTGGCAGTTTTCATCAGTATAGTCAGATGCACATTGGCACTCATAATTTCTCCAGTCGCACGACTCGATACAGGTACCACCATTCTTGCAAGGATAACCGACGCAAACAGGTAAAACCTGAATAACAGTAAAAGCGAAAACCGGTAAAATCTTTATAACAAACAAGTACATGGTGTACAAGCCGGTGAAAAACAAGGCAAGAGTTGGTAAAACCCACAATGTCTTGTGACGCGCGCGTAAAACCGAGGTCGGGGGTGGGGAGTCGTTAATAAGATGTCTAAGTTTGCCCCCTCACCTACCTCGTTTTCACACGCGCGTCGCAGGGATTTGTGGGAAGACATGGAAAGATAAAAGTAGATGACGCATTAACTTGTAAAACCTTATTCAAAGAAAGGGGATGACGCACAATCCGGTAAAACCTAATAAACCTAAAAAAAAGAACTAATAAAACTATAATATCAGGGCAAAAAAGACACACAGATTTGCTGTCAGAGATCATCTCTGGAGATCATTGACGGAAATCTTACGTAATCGCCGGTAGCATCATAGTAGTCTTTTGTTGAATCGGAGGCAAGGTCTGAGCTCGGCGCAGCGGCGGCTGTTATGTTGTTGAGCTCGCATGTCGGTGACGAGGCATTCTTTTCGAAGTTAAGGGACACGCATTGAGGGTTTGTCAAGCACTCAAAGGTGCAATCGAAGTTGTCTTCGACGTCATGTTCAGCTATCACGTGGTTTAGTAAACTGCGACCTGAACATCACATTATTTATATAAGTATGCGATACACTCTTTTTATAAGAATGACTATATTTAGTTGAGGCTGGGACGCGGTTTTATTTTATTATTATTATTTTTTTTTGCATTAGGATCTTGAATTTAAACTTAAAAGTGTTATAAAAAAATAATCCAATTAATCATTAGGGAGAGAATTACGTAAATGCACAATAGCAATAATATTTAAGGTTGCTTTAATGAAATCAATTTGATTCCTGTATTTTAGAATGCGTAAGACTTCAGATAGCATGTTCTTTAAATTAGGTGAAATCTTAGGCTGGACGTTCTTGTAAAAAAAGGTAAATTACACTCTTTTTTTGCATGCTATCTTCTTTGTCTCGTTCTGACAGTAGCATAGACTCAATTGCCCTTCTGTGTCATGTTTAAAAATGTTATTGTTGGTGAAGTCACAATCACTTGAGATGACCTTTGCGGCCGCTTGCAATGTACGCTGGATCTTCGAGCATGGATGCGCCATAGTTTAGACGCAATTGACTGCTTCCTATCCGATCTCGCCCTATCCTTAGGTCTTTTGGCCGTGGAGTGGAAAAATGGTAAATCCATTGCGGAAAAGACCAGTACTAGAATAGGTTAAGGATGGTCGAAATTTTTACGATAAATAGTCAAAATTAATAATGAGCTGCAAAGTATGAGCAATTCCAAACAAAGAAAAACCACGAAAACCACAATAAAAAGATGAGATAGAAGCGTAATGATTTAGCTTCCGATATGCCGAGATAACTTTTTGCGCTGTTGTAATGGTAATGTCAAAATGTTTAATTCAATCAAAGAGAGTTTTCAAACTTTTATTTAAAAATGAATTCATTAAATCAAGGTATGGGGACATAAGGGACCCCCCCCCCCCCATAATAGTACGATAATTCTGCTGGCAATCATTTGTTACCTTTATACTTGAGCTTGAATACTGCTTTTCTAGAACAATCACCCCTGTTCTGTGCGGTCGCGCAGACTAACATCATCAATAGGTATACAATGTAACCAGTAATAACCATGGTGACTTGGGTGGAGCAGAAAGCTCGCTGAAGAGAATAAAATATCTATATACATGATATATAGAGATGGGTAGCGATATACCACGAGATTTCGAAAGTCTCGTTATGAAATTTTGCAAAGTCTCGAAATTGTGAAGTTTTGTGAGAATGTTCTCTTTTTTTTTCAAAATATTGGGAGTCTCAGAGTCTCTTTTCTACCACGGTCTCGGAGTCTCGGAATGTTAAACGCGATTTCGGAGTTCCGTTTTTTTTGTTAGACGCGATCTAGTTTATGTTGTTACCATGACTACGGGTCTCTTCGCTCTAAACAGAAACTTTAGCTACTCTAACAAGATTGTGTGGTAACTCTACTTATTCTTTTGCCGTTTTACATTCTCCGTAGCTTACACTTAGCCTCCCCTAGCCTTCACTGTTATCATTGTTGTTGAGACACAACTAAAGACGCATCAGTTCTATCGAGGTCGGTTTGGTAATTCATGCACGATTTCACATTTCACTTTTAATGCTGTAGTTTTAATTGTATATATCTTTTTGTTTATTAATTTACTTATAGCTTTTATCGGTGAATCGCTCGTTTAAATTTTTTTAACTTTAAAAGTCAATAAATCACTGTTACAAATTAATCTTATTTTTTAAAGTATAGCCAATAGTTTTAACAGTTTAAGCGAACGTGTTTTATCCAGGGGTAGTATGGGAAGGCAAAAAAGGGGGAAAATGTTACCCTAGCTAAAAATGTTAATTTTGACAGTATTGGGATTGTACGAACTCAAATCAACTTGTGAGATAAACATTCTTAACACCTTCCTTGCTACCAGATTCATCAGAGCACCGAATATTTTATCAAACTACCCATTATTATCTGTAGAACTCAATACAATATACCTTATTTAAGCTAAATGAAAGCCAGAGAAGTACAGATGAAACTTGAAACCATTCTTCATTCTATCTTGCTCTACTTTTGTGGAGTGAAGAGAGGCAGACAAATTATTTATTTATAACCGTTTTTCAAACAGGGCAGTTCTGTTTTTGGGGTGTTGCCATTATCAACGCAGATCAAAGATAAACGGTGATAAATAAATAATTTGTTTAAACCTTAGAAGGACCAATATTCAAAAAGCAAAAATTTTGGCGCGTGAGGGGTCGTCTGGGACAAGCTTCCAGTGCTAATAAAACACAAGGCTAGTTCAAGTACCGCGCGATTAAACGAGCCTTTTTGTGTTGAAATGGCGGCTTTTTACCGGCGAACTGTCTCTTTTTGGGGAATGCTAAGAAAACTAGCGCAAAGCTAAGGCTATAATTTTCTTTATGACTTCCTCATTATCAAACAAACCTCTCATCGTTTGAACAGTATGGTTTTAATGCAGTACAGTTTGTCAAAACAGCGACTGCCGTCAACCTTTCGTACCTTTACTCGAACGATTCAACACCTGTTCAACACTATTGTGTTTGCTTTTGCAAGAGCTCGCGCATGCGCTACATTATTCAGGATTGTGTCAACAGTGAATTAGAAATATCAAAGGTTACACCGAGTTTTCGGTACTCATACGAGAGGTCTGAATCTTTAAAATGATTTATAATTTGAACCTGAAAAATTGTGACTTTGTTTGAGAGCAATGAAAACACAATAAACAATAATTTCCAGATTTAATTTACAGTCAAAGATCGGCAAAGATGCATTGAAATCACTAAGGATGCATATTTTTTTACTGTCTGCTATAACTTTTTTTTTTTGTTTAATCAATCCTCCCTGCTGAATCTACTGAGGAGATTATTCGTAGAAAGTCTTCCTGCCATTGTTTTATGACTGTGCTTCGTACGCAATTTCGGTAGAGCCATGGCAAACGTTTGTCCTGATATTATGCCAATCTCGATTCCAGCCACTGCTATTAGAGATACTCCAGATACTCCGCAATCGCCTCAAGCACCAACCGGTGTCCAAAGCAAGATGTTCAGATTATCCAGATCTACTTTAGTGCGATGAGACTTCAAGTTTTAACTAACCCGCCACTGCGTAGTTCCTAAAGCACGATGGATCAGGTCTGGTCTCACACAGCCCCGAACTCGGAGACTCTAGAGATCACAAACGCTGTTTCTTTTCTGTCCTATAACTCGGTAGAGCATAAGTCCGTAGCTGGAAGCCCCTCAACACTTGTCAAACTCGAGCTGTCCAAATCTCTCAAAAGTGCATTGATTTCGGCGGCTTTTAGTTACGGCAAAGACGTACTGCGCCCGACTCTTCGCTCGACCTTTGTAGAGTAAAACACATTATTTAGGCTTCACTCGGATTACAGTGCACGATTGACTAAGGTCCTTTCTTGTTTCCGATTGTGCCCGAGGCCTGTATAAAGTCGCCTCTTTGTTTGAATATTTGCGAGACATCTTAAAATTACTTGTAATCTGTTTTTGGTGCGATGTCCACTGCAGCCGGTGGGGGGGGGGGGGGGGGGGTTATGTTGTTGTTCTGCCTGGACACCTGTGTGTAACCAAGTTGATACTAGCGGTCACTGGAGGGTAAGTGCTGCAAAGAGCTTACGTTATTACACAGACAGACTTAGATTAAAGATTCACCAGCAACAAATATAGCAATCTTTAAGAATGCTTACATATGGTCTTAGTGTGTTTTGTTTTGTTGCTTAACTTTTATTTTAGTTTTAATGGGTACACTAGCTTATAAAGTACGCATAACAATAAGGTAACATAATCCACACCTCACATAATATGGGGGAATTTAAATGATAACTGGTACAAGATGATGAGGGGTAGGGAAGCATCCAAAAACAAAGCATTGAGTGTCACAACCAAATCCATGACCCTTATATCAGTAACGTGCTCATATCATATATGTGTGTGCATACTGTTAGATAATTAAACACTTTTCGTGGGTTCTTGACGCTGTCTCTTTGAATGCCCCCCGCTCCCCCAATAGGCCTCTACCTATCTCCTGTGGAACATACCATTTGCCCTTTATTCAGACCACTGATTATTTTGCTTCTTGTTTTTTTTAAAGGTCACGGATAGCTTAACTGTAATTGTTATCTGCTGAGATTTTAATTTCTCGTATTCTATATCTATCTTTTTTATAAGAGGTGGGGGTGGGGTGTGGGGGGTTTATCGACAGCGTGCCGTCGCTATCAAATCTCGGTTGGAATAATGCAATCTACTATTTGCAATTTTATAGGTCCTTACTCAAGTATAACACTTGTATTTCTGTTTTCACACCAAACAACCCACTTAATATCTTGTTTACTTCTTGTTACTTGGCGTGCACGTGAGTTCGATGCGTCGTGACTGAGCTTCACGCTGAATGGTCATTAAATGCGAGTGCGTTTTACAGAATAGTTTATTACTTGTTACTTGACGTCAACTAATAAATACACGTGAGTTTTATGAGTCGTGTCTGAGTGAGCTTTCCACTAATGGCCATCGAATGTGAATGTGTTTTTTGACCAGGACAATGACCAGACTAGGAATGACGTAGTTCGGATTAGAAGGCCTACTTGAGTTGTTATTCTGGGCGATTTGGGGCTATTATAGGATAATGAGCGAACAACAAGGACTTACAAGATGAATCCATAAGAATAATAAGAATATCACGTTCAGTGTTACCAAAAGTCAACAGCTTTTTAAGATTAAAATAGTTGCTGCAATGTGTGATCAAAAAGATAGATCCATACATAAGGGAGGTGTGGAGGGAGTGTTCAGGGCCGATTTCCAGGGGGGGCAGAAACTCTGTGCGTTTTCATACAATAAACATTCATGACGGAAGACCGGAGACGAGACATTCATATTTTTTGCCAAACGTTTTACAAAAAAAAAAAAATTACTCAAATGTGATTTGAACATAGCTACTTTTGCCCTCTAAGAAAAAAATCAAATGGTCCTTGCCTTGACTACAGGCTAAACTCTGAGACATGTCGAGCGCGCAGTTTTCTATTAGCCACCAGAGGTAGCCCAGGCAATGGTTTTGCAGCTTGATCGTAGCTTGGAATCGTGTTCTTAATATAGGTAAAACGAGTGGATTGAAGTAGCGATTTTTTCTGTGAAATGTTGCCAATAAAATTGCCTTAAACATAGAACATGTCTTGTTGTTGCCGAATGTATGTCTAATAGCGATTTGGGGGTGGTTTTCTTCGCGAAATATATTTTAAAAAACGCCACTTCAATCGACTTGTTTTACCTCTACTGAACACGATTGCAAGCTACGATTAAGCTGCAAAACCATTGCCTGGGCTACCTGTGTTAGCCACTACCAAAAACATGTAGCGCGGACATGACGGAAAAACCTGGAAAACGCGCAATTCCAGAAAGAGAGAGGAGACACAATTTCTTATCATGGCTATAGGTTCCTTGTATTACGGACAGATTTTCAAAACACAAATAACGTGAGGCCGAAGTGCACATAACCAGATTTTGGCTTTTCAAGATAATTTTTCCTTGATCATCATTACCCTGTGTATCAGGCGAAAAGCTCAAATTTCAATGACACCTTACAAAAAGTCGCATCAATCTAAAAAAAGTCGCACTTGATATTTTGTTTGCTATAAGTTACTAAGTACTCAGAGAAATTCTCCGCCTTATTCGATGTGAAATGGGCTTATTCGAAGCGTCACGTCATGTTTTTCCGTCATGTATGTAGCGCGCGACAAATTTTGAAGGGCCAGACACGAAAATCAGCTTTGTCGCTTCTACAAGATTTGGCTCGCGCTACAATGTTTTCGTAAGAAACATGTCGCACGCTGCATGTCACCTAGTTTAGCAAGGCCTTTAGCAAAACAACAACAGAGCAAATGAAACCTGACGGTCACGACCATCATGCTGTGCGCGCAGCGTGTATCTGTGTAATGAATCGGCACCCTGGGATTTCACACTCCGTTGTATACAGTTCATTCTCACGTAGATTTCCGAGCATAAAGATAACAATAGCATACTCTGCTACTAATATTTTAATTGAAAATATTCACTCAATATTCGTATAACAACAACATACACTACTACACTACTTAGTCCGTGTGGTCGTATGTTTTACGCTCCAACAAAATATCCACTCTTCCTCACATTCATCTCACTATACTGAGCTGAAACCTCATATGACATTATTCATAGCCCCGTAAGTCAGCCGTGCTGATAAATATACATCAGATGTTACTGCGGCTTCAATTTCTACCTTTTCGCTCGAATATAAAGAGTATGCTATACACATGCGGTGGCAGATCCAAGGGGGGGGGGGGGGGGGGGGTCCAGGGATGCCAGTCCCAGTCGGGAGCTAAAATTAAAAAATTCACCTCCCGCCATATTAATATATTGTTACCCACTCAATCGGATCGGTGGCCCCTTATGCCTTGTTTTCACCACTTCAAAATCTAAAGGAGCCCAACTAACCTGAAGGTCCCTAAACCTCTAAACCATCTATAAATGTATTTTATCTGGCCCTAGTACTCGTACTCGGACTTTTAAGAACATTAAGAATTCCTCCCATTCCTTTCGGACTTCCTTTAGGAGTGTTATCTAGACAGCGCAAAACATCCATCCACATCGTCTTACTCTGCAGCGCAAACCAAGATAATTACAACCGAGTACAGTTATCCAAGAACCAGACTTCAATTGCGAATGTTTACCTGTGATTTTCATGGAACGTAGTATTTTCACATGACATGAACCTTTACAAAAAAGTCGATGACGGACAAGTAAAACGTAGTAAAAATAGTCTATATTAGCATTTATACTATATTTAAAGGAGTATTGTAATCCCAAAACTCATGCTTTTGTAAGGTCACGCCCCTGCGATGTTACATAAATAACATGAACAAACGAGACGATACCGAATCAGCTATACTCATCCTTAAACTACCAAGTACATCTTGCGACGGTGAAAAGCTTCAAGAAATTTACGATAATATTAGTATTATGAAATTCCCCTTTGATTGCAAGCTGTTTTTTTCTCATTGTTAAATGAGATCCCTTACTCATTTTTAAGTCGCGTTTTAAAACGCCGAAATTCCGGTTAACCAAGAGGCAAATCCTTATTGTTGTCTTCAGTCGGGCCCGTCTCCGGTCTTCCGTCATCGCTCACATCTCGTGATTGCTAAATAATTGACTGAATTTCAGCGAAGCAGCATGACTACTCTGCTGCATTTGTTTACAGGTCGATCGTTTGGCTACAAGATGTTACTAATGTCATGCAAAAGGTCTCATATTTTGTTATCCTGACTAAGTATCAATCTGTATTCAATATTCGACTATATCAATACTCAATATTCATGCTATTTTCATGTCATTAGCTTGGTTTTCGGTTTTATCTTCTGTTCTGCCAGGAACACCATCACCGATAGCGAATGAATTCAGCTCATTATGACCTTGTAATTCCCATCATGATTATCTTTCTTTTGTATGCCCTGGCAAACTTGCACGAATAATTCTGATTCAATTTTCTCTTTGCACATGGTGCCACTGATATAAAACGCGGATATAAACATTATGTTTTTAGCCCACTAGCACATCTCTCTTTGCACCTTTAGGCTGGTTCTATAACACGTCTGACCTCTGGTCTTTTGTTCTTAAAAACGTTCGGGGTTTCATGCTATAACTCGGTAGAGCATAAGTCAGTAGCTGGCAGCTCTTCCAGACTTGACAAACTCGAGCTGTCCAGGCTCAAACTACAGCGTTCAATGTCTCTCAAGATAGCGTTAACTTCTGAGGATTTCAGGTGTGGCAACGACATACTTCGCTGGACTCTCTGCTCCACGGTTGTAGAGTAAAACACATTGGGCCTCATTCGGATCAGAGTGCATGGTTCGCTAAGCGCTCCACCAGTGTCGGACTGCGCTCGGCTACGATAAGCCTTGGTCAGCCCAATCTTCGGATTATCACCTAGAAAGTCTTGGAATTTTCTATTCATATCTCGAAGAATTCGTATATATTTCTTGCGTCTGTGGAGAATAGTCCGTAACGATTTAGTCCATGTAATAAAGCACTTGGTTGTCTCGGGCTGGATTTGGTAGCAAACTGAACACTGTTGAAACTGTCTGCGTATTTTGCTCGTCTCAGTTTTCGTCCCATCTTTCAACAGGGCTAAGAAGAGCTTACGCATTCACAAAAACAAGTTGTCAGTTCTTTCCTGTTGCATCATGGGATAACAAACTTTAAAGAGATCTATTCAGACACACCTCTGTTATTATTTTCATTCTACAAATTATGTGATGAAATCTCGAAATCACTTGCGAAAAACAAAGTTTTATAGCTTGATCATCTTACTAAATAGACAACAATGCAAAAGCCCCAAAAGTCATGGGATGCTTTCTATACTATTTTGCTAGGACGCCCAAATGACGGCAGACAGAGACTTCATTACAGCTAATCAGAAGACAGAATTTATTATGTTCACCCATGTTTCGCGGGGCATGAAAACGTTACTATTTCTTTTACGTTTATTAAACACTCGCTGCTTATGATAAGAGGGCGTTTGAGAGCCTCACATACAGTTTTACTGCACAGGATTTTCTTAAGTTAATATCGCCTCCAAGCACGTAGCTAGGTGTGGCGAACACCCACTCATCCTCCCTCTGACACCGAAAATTTTTCACATGCGACTCCTGGGTATGCAAATAGGTGAACTCTAACAGTCGCCTCTTAATAACTCTTCTTTCAGTTCCGTCTCGAAGTTTAAGTGCTTTGAGTAGATTTGACGCGAGTACATTATGGAGCTGATGCCAAAACTGCATTATTTGCATTGGCAAGGATATTTCTTTGCCACGTCCCGCTACCTATGCTCGTATTTAAGTACTCATAATTATTTTCTGAACGTGATTGACAAAATAAGATGGATGGATGGACAAGTGTTTCTTTGTTAAAGTACGTACAGCAACCTCTTGGCGGAGCCCGGATGTTTTTGGGGTTTGATGTTGTTTTTAATATTAAAAAAAAATAGATGACTTTCAATTCCACAGAGGGGATGGCAGCCCTGTAGATCCGCCAGTGGATTGAAAAGATCTTTTTTTTTTCACATTTTCTCTGATTGTGATGAGGTTCGATATTTTATACATTTATTATTATCACTAATCAGTAATTTTATGGCTTTACTTTTTCTCATACTTTTTGTTTCATGGGGTTTTCATTCCAGCGGCGTAGCCAGCATTTTTAACACGAGGGGGCCCAAAAGGGACTTATCTCTTGTATTTTAGATAATGCCTTATACATTTACTGTATTTTTGGCTGCTAAAAGGTGGGGAGGGGGGGCTAGGCCAGGGCACCTGGCTACGCCCCTGTATTTAATGCGCAAAGTCAGGATTTACCGTCGAGTATGTGGGCCAAGCACATAACATCAATTAGAAAAGACCGGTCAAGCACGTTAGGTTACGGTTCAGCACGTTCACCCTGAAAAGAAATTTCGAAAAATGTTTATCTGCGAAAATGAATCGTTTATTTAATGATCTTGTAATGCTAAAAAAAAAAATGAAAAAAATCCGGGAAAGGGGGGTCCAAGGGCCAAGAATATCAACCATTTTACCATTTAACCATTGTGAATATCATATTATATGGGGTCGAGCTTTGTCGAAAGTTAATGGATAGGGGAGTCAACTCAATCAGTCTTTCTCGGATTTTATTTACTTTCAAGATCCCATGAGCCATTATCTAAGGTACTTAAACAAAAAACTGGATTTGACTGACGGGCAAGATGTTATATATTAGATGCTAAAGTGTTGGGAATTCTCATGACTTTTAGAGGCGCATTACTGAAAAGCGCTTGACAAACTCGAGCTGTCCAGGCTCAAACAACAGCGTTCAATGCCTCTCAAGATAGCGTTAACTTCTGAGGATTTCAGGTGTGGCAAAGCCATACTTCGCTGGACTCTCTGCTCCACGGTTGTAGAGTAAAACACGGTTGTAGAGTAAACAAACTAGAACTCGTCCGATTTTTGTCTAATTTGGTACAACTAAGCTGATAGGGGAATCTTATTATTTATATTGTCTTTTAATCAAAGTTAATCTAGCCAAAAGGACGGAAATATCCAATTTGCATAAGGCAACTTTATCAAACTCTTCAATTGAATACGATATGGATAAAATGATACACCCTTTTGCAGATTTACATTGACAGAAATAAGACGTATTGCGCTAATCTAGGCGCGTGATTATTGTAACATTTTCCCAAAAGACAACAGTATGGTTTTGCATATTTCGGCCTCTAACTAAAACATTCCCTTGTGCGGACAAGTACAGTACATGGACAAAGTACGTGCGTAAACACGTTAATATCAACGGACGTACAATTCCCAGAAATCGTTAGCGTTCTGGTCACTCCCAGCATCGTCACAGTACCAAAAGGAATTTATACAAGAAAATGTAAAATTTCCAGACCAGAAAAATGGATAGTTGTAAAGTCTTAGAGGGCCGCCCAGACCGTTCTTTCCCCACTCCCCCTCGGGTAAGGTACCATTGCTGCCCCACTTGGCGCAGTTCCTGGTCAGAATGGAGTCATCTTCCGGCAGTCGGACAAACGAACCGCACGCGTCCGGAAACGTGACCCCGTCCAGAAAGTGGACCAGGACTCGGGCTCCTGAGCTGTTATTGGCCGTCATGATGTCGATGGTGCGACCGACGGACTGCTTGCGGCATCGCCACCGAAGCTGAGTGAAGCCGATAAAAGATTTTAGCTTTTGTACCGCTAGACTTTTAACTAACACGGTCCCTAACTTCTCAGTGCTTATGTAGCGGTAGTCAGCATAAAAGGCAGGCCCTAGACTTCTTTTTAATGGCTCTTTTCGCGTTACCAAGGTCCACCCACCTGAATAAAAGGAATTGTGACAATAACGTTAGCTCTGTTTTATTACAGACAGGCACAAGCAGAGAGGCAGGCTTACCTCCATTAGTTTTCATGTCACAGTAAACCCTCAGAAGTCTCCTGTCAGCCTCCAGATCGATCCAATACTCCCCTGTCGTGAGGTCTGCGTTACGTGCGAGATCCCGCAAGTCTTTGCACGAGCGCACAACTCCTTTCCAATCTCCGGCTACGATTTCAAATGAAAACGGCGTAAACACTTTGGACTACCTATTTGCATTATACTCATTCTTTTGGAATTTATTTTAGAGAAAAGTGCAAATAAATATGGGAATAAACATCTGTTTTTTGTGATCGCGAATTCTAGTATCACGCCAACGCATAATAAAATTCGTATCAAATCAGGATACTCTTCCCACCTTTTCTATCACTCAAGTAAACGGACAAATCCCTTCTTGCGAGTTTCAAAGGCTGCCTTTCTTTGGTTTCGCTGTTAAGGTCACACAGGCGAGAGCTCAAGTGATAGTTGACACTCCAGCACTGTCGTTCTTCAATGCAACTTCTAATACACTCCCAAAAATGACTTGCAAAACGGGACTCAAACGTATAACCCAGAAGGGCGACGCCTTGTTCGGAGCTGACGCTAGCGGGGCAGCTCTGCTGGTACGTCTTTTCCGGCAGAAATACCACAAGAAATACGAAACGTGCGTCCAGAACTGTTAGCGCCATGTTATAGGGAGATGAAACTAACTCTGAATACAATATTTAACCTCATTTAAGCAATTCGTGAGTCATGAGTGACACAAGCAGATGGCACTTTAATAAAGTTGGAGCAATCCGAGATAAAAAATTACACAATTACAATGGCCATCGGTTCCTTGTATTCCGGACTGATTTTTGAAACACAAATAACGTGAGGCCGAAATTCACATACCCAGATTTTTGCTTTTTAAGATATTTTTCTTTGATCATCCTTGCTCTTTCTATGACCTCAGGGAATAAAAGCTCAAATTTCAATGACACTTTACAAAAAGTCGCATCAATTTAAAAAAGTCGCATTTGATATTTTGTTTGCTGTTACTCACTAAGTACTTAGAGAAATTTTCCGCCATATTAGATCTGAAATGAGCTTATTTGAAGCGTTAAGTCATGTTTTTCCGTCATGTTAGTTGGAGATTAATTTAAAAAAGCTTTTTGGAAAGAATACACAGTTTTTTTAATACCACTTATCTGTTATAATAGCTTTCTAAATTGCTTTAGATCGCGTTTAGTCAGGAAACGATTTATCTAAAATCCTACGATCGATATTTCCACCTAAAACTTCAAATTCTTGCGCCAGAGCACAATTAATCGTGGCCAAATCCGACATATTGTACATTGAATCATGTGGAAGAATACCATTTCCGGTCAAGTCCCTCCCTCCCTCGACCCAGGACTCCGTGGTTTTTCTAAAATCCTGATTTGGCTTATTGCAAAAGCAGCGATGGGTCTTAAACTGTCATTTGTCATTTGCACTGACGTTGTTTTTTTGGAAATTAGAGTGTTCAATGTCAGCTTCGTAAGCAATCTCTGGAGAAAGCTCAAATTAAAGCTCAAGCACTGTCGTTCTTCAACGCAACTTCTAATACATTCACAAAAATGACTTGCAAAACGGGACTCAAACGTATAACCCAGAAGGAGCTGTTCGGAGCTGACGCTAGCGGGGCACCTCTGCTGGGACGTCTTTCCCGTCAGATAAAACACAAGAAATACGAAACGCGCGTCCACAACTGTTAGCGCCATGTTTGAGGAAGATGAAGCAATATTTGAATTGAATATGCTCTTCATTTAAAACAAGCAATTCGTGAGTCATGAGTGACACAAGCACATGGTACTTCATAAAGTATATTGGATTATTATTTGCTCTTATTTGATTTTTATCTTGCTCTGATTCAAGTTATCAGCCTTATATAAGTCGTTTTAGACATTTACTCTAATCATACAGAAGCATATGTGATTCACTTTTTTGTGAGAACCTTCGCTAATAGCGCATTTTACTAACACTAAGAAAACAGCGTATTGCAAAACTCGTTCTTCTCTTGAATTAAAAGGTTCTTGCTTTATATTTTCTATTATTTAAATGAGCAATGGAGGTTTAGCTGTTTAGTAGGCGTTTATTTTTTAAATGCGACTAAGCGACGAGCGCACAACTCCTTTCCAATCTCCGGCTGCGAGTTCAAATGAAAACGGCGTAAACACTTTGGACTACCTATTTGCATTATACTCATTCTTTTGGAATTTATTTTAGAGAAAAAAGTGCAAATAAATATGGGAATAAACATCTGTTTTTTGTGATCACAAATTCTATTATCACGCCAACGCATGATAAAATTCGTATTAAATCAGGATAACTCTTCCCACCTTTTCTATCACTCAAGTAAACGGACAAATCCCTTCTTGCGAGTTTCAAAGGCTGCCTTTCTTTGGTTTCGCTGTTAAGGTCACACAGGCGAGAGCTCAAGTGATAGTTGACACTCCAGCACTGTCGTTCTTCAATGCAACTTCTAATACACTCCCAAAAATGACTAGCAAAACGGGACTCAAACGTATAACCCAGAAGGGCGACGCCTTGTTCGGAGCTGACGCTAGCGGGGCAGCTCTGCTGGGACGTCTTTTCCGTCAGAAATAACACAAGAAATACGAAACGCGCGTCCACAACTGTTAGCGCCATGTTAAAGGCAGATGAAACTAACTCTGAATACAATATTTATCCTCATTTAAGCAATTCGTGAGTCATGAGTGACACAAGCAGATGGTACTTTAATAAAGTTGGAGTTTAATTTAAAAAAAAGCTTTTTGGAAAGAAAAAAAGTTTTTTTAATACCATCTACTTATTATAATAGATTTCTAAATTGCTTTAGGTCGCGTTTAGTCAGGAAACTAAAATCCTACGATCGATATTTCCACCTAAAATTCTTAAATTAAACGAAACTTACCTGGAAGTTGAAGTTTGATTGGGGTTGTTCTAGTCACCATAACATTGAGGGATTAAGTGAGATAGCAGCGATGCGCATGCGCAACTTCAGTCTTTAAATAAACAGATTGTAGGCATCTTCAAAAACTTGAGGAAAAGCCAAACAATACTGGGAGGGACCCTCTAATACAGGGAGGGCACTTAATCCCGCAATGTTATGGTGACTAGAAGAATCCCAATCAAACTTCAACTTCCAGGTAAGTTTCGTTTAATTTAAGAATTCTTCTACATCACCACATTGAGGGACCAAGTGAGATTTTGCAGCCAAGATGACTGCAATCTGCGTGAATTTCCAACACACAATGTGGACAATATTGTTGTAAAAACAATGCATGTATTTACTCTAAAAATAATAGCCAACGCTATAACCAAGTCACATGTGAGAATTGAACATGTTTCAATGAAATTGGTGAAGACAAAAATTCCACTCTAATACTGTAGTCTATTGCTCAAACAGTTATGAATCATTTGATACAGACAGTACTGCTTTAACATAGTCGTTGTCGCTGACAACTGGCATGTTGTAATGTTTGCCAAATGTCCTCTCACTGGACCATCCGGCCTTTGCAAGGATATCTGTGACATGCACACCCCCTTTCCTGGCTGCAGATGTTGATGCTGCGCGGGTACTATGAGCACCAAATGCAACTGTGTCAATCCCAGCTTGTTCCATACATGACTTAATCCATCTCCTTAGAGTATCCGCACTAACAGCGTGATGAGGTTTGGAGTGGGTTATCAAAAGCTTTGTTTCACTCCCCCTGAGAGGTTTAGTTCTTGCTAGGTATACCTCCAAAGTTCTAACTGCACATAGCTTTTCTTCACTTGGATACTTTGTAGAAGGTAGATTTTACAGTAGGCCTGGACTGTTTGAGTAAATCAAGCTTGAATACAATGCAATCTGCTCTTCTTTCCATTGATGAAATGTCAAGTAAGTGGAGTGATTGCACTCGCTGTGCTGTAACGAGTGCTAGCAGCATGACAGTTTTCAGTGAGAGTTCTTTCAAGGAGAGCTCCTCATTTGCCACCCATTGCCTTAGTAAGTTCAAAACTAGTTGTACATCCCATACAAATGCATATCTGCTTTCTGTTGGCCGACATCCAAAGACTCCTTTCATAAATCTTGATATCAGTGGGTGATTACCAATTGTAATTCTGCTGCCACAGTCCAAGCATGATAGGGCGCTGCGTGCTGTATTTATAGCGCTATACTTCAGTCCTGAATTGTAAAGGCTAGTAAGAAATGCCAAGGCATTTTCTACAGACACCTCAGTTCTATCAATCTGTCTCTCACTACAAAAGTGTTCCCACTTTTTAAGATATGTTGCATATTGCTTCTTTGTTCCCGTTCTCCATGACTCTCCCAGAGACATAACAAGCCATCAGCCGCAACTTTGGTTTGAGTGGATGCTGTTCCATGGAGTGAGGTAGAATCAGCAGGTCGTCCCTCTTTGGCAAAACCCGTGGGTGATCTATCAGCATGTTCAGAAGTATGGGGAAGAATGTCTGAGTTGGCCAAACTGGAACAAGTATTACTCCTTGTGCTTCCTCCTCTGCTACCTTCTGAAGGCATCTGCTGATCAAACAAACTGGGGGAAAAGCATAAAATATTCTGTTAGCCCAAGAGATTGAAAATGCATCAACAAATGTTGCCTCTGGGTCTGGTCTCCATGAGACATAGGTTGACAATTGTTTGTTCAACCTCGATGCAAAAAGGTCAACCTTCATTGGCCCCCATAAGCTGTTAATTTCTGTAAAAACAGTATGGTGCAATTGCCATTCCGTTTTATCATTAAACAATCTGGATTCTTGATCTGCTGCGACATTATCTTTTCCTGGGAGATGTGCAGCCTTCAGCCAGATTTTGTGCTCAATTGCCCAAAGCCATATTTCTCTAGCAATGGCGTTACATGATCTAGATTTACTGCCACCCATATTATTAACATAGCATACTGCTGTAGTGTTATCACTTTCAATCCTGATGTGGGCATTGTAAACATCTTTGCATAAAGATTTTAAGGCAAAAAATATCGCTTGGGTTTCTAGGTCATTGATGGAGCAGCTGGTTTCTACAAATAACCAGCATCCCCCTGTTCTCTTGTTGCCTAGTTCAGCGCCCCATCCTTTTTTGGATGCATCAGTTCTGAGTGTCATGTCTGGATTTCCATGTGAAATCTGCTTTTCTGAATTAAGAATGTGTGTAGCCCACCATTCTAAGTCAGATTTGCATGTGTCACTTAGTTGGCACTCAGCATCAAAATTCCCTTTGTTTAGTTTTAGATGGTCAATTTTCTCATTCTCAAGGCTTCTATAGAAGAGCATACCCATTTCTACACCAGGAGTGCTGGCCACCATGAGCCCGATTATGTGAGCTAAATCACGAATCAGGATATGTTGCGATTTTCTTAGCATTTTCTGGCACTCTGACTGTAAATTGAGGGCTTTTGCTTTCGTAATTTTTACTGTCATAGTAACCGAATTGATAGTAAACCCCAGAAAATCAATCTCTTGTGTTGGTATAAACACAGATTTTTTGGGGTGTATAATAAACCCCAATCTTTGAAATAGGGATACAGTCTCTTTGACGTTATTCCAACACTCCAGTTGAGTAGCTCCCTGTAGGAAGGAGTCGTCTATGTATGCAACATTGACAAAACCTTGTTGCCTGAGTTCCGAGTACACATGCTTGAGAAGCTTAGTAAATTTCCTAGGACAGCATGCAAGTCCATTGGGGAAACTAGTATACTGGAAAAGAGTGTTTTTCCATTTAAATCTCAGATATTTCCTATGCTCAACAGCAATAGGAACTGAATGGTATGCGTCCTTGAGATCAACAGATGACATAAAGCAGTTGGGCCTAATATCAGTATAATCACTGATTTAATACTCTCCATCTTAAAATGATGATATTCGACGTTCTCATTGAATGTTTTTAAATTCAGTATAACTCTGTGGGTACCATCCTTTTTTGGTCTTATAAAGATAGGGGATATAAATTCCCCTGAGCAATGCATGCAGACTTCAATGATACCTTTCTCTAAGAGCTTCGCAAGCTCACTATGATAGCTGCTTCTACTGAATTAGTGTGATAGATATCCCTTGTACCTTGTTGACAATTCAATTCAAGGTCAGAAACCAAATCTATATAACTATGAAGCACAGAGTCCAAAATGGCGCTATCTGAGGTAATTTCTTGCCACTCGGGCAAGAATTCCTGTAGTCTCCCAGCCTTGAATTGGTCCACAGGTACCAAGTGAAAACTATCGTTTTCAAAACAAATGGATGGAGCTCGACTCACCTCAGGTACAGTTTTGTTCACTGCTTCTGTTTGCTCATCCCTCCCCTCTTTCGCCGACTGTCTTGAGGGGAGGAGCGCTTGGCTAAAAAAGGCTTAGATGAGGGGTTGGAATACCCACTGGACGAGCTTCTTGAGTAGAAGTGTTGGCCCGTCCTACAGCGACTGCTACTAGAGCGCGCGTTGTTGTTTGTTATGACGGCTTTTGTTTCTGTCTTTTCCTATCGCCTTCCTGACCACCTTGTTAGTCTTGCCAATATCATCCAAGCGTTTGGATGTGTCTCCCCCAAAAAGGAACTTATTGATCGGGACAGATGATGAAAACAGCGAAGTGTAGTCATCATTGAGGTCAGGTTTTATGCATTCACGGCGACGGCAGTTCAGCTCGTAATTTACATAACTTAGCATATCAATAGATGATATTTCTTTCTCGACATGCTTGTCAAGTTCAATAACAATATCACTGTTATCGATTTTGTTTTCCTTGACTTCGGCCTGTAGATCGATAATGCCGTTGAGCTGTTTGGTGAGCTCGATTACGCCTTTCACAAGCGCACTCTGTGCAGTTTGTGCGCGTGAATCAAAAGAGCGTGTTTGTGGGCGAAGACGATTCCAGATTAATTCGTCAAATTTAGTCGCCACTAGCGAGCTGCAATTCCCTGGGCGGATGATTTTTTCCATGCTTTCCTTCATCTCCGCCTCGTCAGGTTTTTCAGCCTTAAATATAAGGTTGTTTACCAACTCTGCGAGTTGTGCATTTACTTATTTCTTCGTCTTTTCCGTTCATGTTCAGTCTCTCAGCAATGGCGCTTAGCAAGTTGTCTGAGGACGTTTTCCCCCGCTAGGGCTTGCTGCAGATTTATCTGTGGGTTGGTCCGATACCCTGGCAGCAGTTTCCTGGCCCACTGGTGAGGCACCAATGCGAGGTCTCTTGGAGGTTTTGGGCTGATTTTCATCAGCACTTTCATCTCCGCTCGATCCGCACTCACTTATTTGAGAACGCGAAACCTCTTGTGGAGGTCTCCTCTATTGTGGTCTGGAGCTTTGAAAAACTATCTTGCATAGTTTCTTGGAGATTAATAATGGAATTTGAGATCAAACTGCCAAATTTCATGAGTTCGCTCTGCTCATTTGTCGAGGCTGGTGGCGTGGTTTCGGCCGTTTTCCCATTCATGGCCGGTGCGCCTTGACTTCCCGCCACTTTTTTGTGGCGCTTTGTGTGCCTTTTTTGGTTCCACTCTCCTTCGCCAAAGGAGTACTTGCCTCGCTCATGTCACTAGGAACGAATCTCCTTTCTTTCCCTTGTTATTTATCTCCATTCGCAGACATGTCTTTCCGCGAGATTTCTCCACGGCCACGCCGTGAAGTTCAGTCACCGCTCGCCAAAGTTTGTGCGGGAAAAAGGTCGTAGTTCTTTCCCAAAGTTTTTTGGCGGTTGATGCGTGACTGTTTATCACTATGTACACTTCTGCGAAGTGTCTAAACTATTTTTCACTTCTACGAAGTGCAAATATGATCGAGGACACGTCCCTGACAAACGTTTGACTGTCGTTGCACCGAAGGCAAACGTGCACTGAAGTTGCGCATACGCATCGTTGCTATCTCACTTGGTCCCTCAATGTGGTGACGTAGACGAACTGCAAATTCTTGCGCCAGAGCACAATTAATCGTGGCCAAATCCGACATATTGTACATTGCATCATGTGGAAGAATACCACTTCCGGTCAAGTCCCTCCCCCCTCGACCCAGGACTCCGTGGTTTTTCTAAAATCCTGATTTGGCTTATTGCAAAAGCAGCGATGGGTCTTAAACTGTCATTTGTCATTATCACTGACGTTTTTTTTTTTTTGGAAATTACAGTGTTCAATGTGATTTTTCTAAAATCCTGATTTGGCTTATTGCAAAAGCAGCGATGGGTTTTAAACTGTCATTTGTCATTTGCACTGACGTTGTTTTTTTTGGAAATTAGAGTGTTCAATGTCAGCTTCGTAAGCAATCTCTGGAGAAAGCTCAAATTAAAGTTGACACTCAAGCACTGTCGTTCTTCAACGCAACTTCTAATACATTCCCAAAAATGACTTGCAAAACGGGACTCAAACGTATAACCCAGAAGGGCGACGCCTTGTTCGGAGCTGACGCTAGCGGGGCAGCTCTGCTGGGACGTCTTTCCCGTCAAATAAAACACAAGAAATACGAAACGCGCGTCCAGAACTGTTAGCTCCATGTTTGAGGAAGATGAAGCAATATTTGAATTGAATATGGTCTTTTCATTTAAATCAAGCAATTCGTGAGTCATGAGTGACACAAGCAGATGGAACTTCAATACAGTATATTGGATTTTGATATTGATCTAAAAAAGCTTTTAACAGCGCAAATATATAGTTTACTCTCATTTCACTGAGAAGTAAGATTCGCTTTCTATCTTGCTCTGATTCAAGTTATCGTTAGCCTTTTATTAGGCGATTTATACATTTACTCTAATGATACAGAAGCATGTGTGAGTTCATTTGGTTGTGAGAACGTTTGCTAATAGCGCAATTTACTAACACTAAGAAAACAGCGTGTTGCAAAACTCGTTCCTCTCTTAAATGAAAAGGTTCTTGCTTTATATTTTCTATTATTTAAATGAGCAATGGAGGTTTCGCCGCATAAAAAATTAATGGTAAGCCTGTTAATACAAAAATTTAAGGTAAGCCTGTTAATACAAAATTTTATGGAAAGCCTGTTATTAAACCTAGAACAACCTAGAGGCCTATAGCATACTTTTTCAAACTTGTGTTGATTTATAAGCTTGGGTTGATTTGTAAACATTTAATATATGTATATATACTTGTCAGATAGAAAATCAAAACAACAAAAAAGACTTCCAAAAATACAACGTTTAATGTGTTATACAATTTATATAATATACATATAGCCCTGGGGAGGGGTACTCAGCCTATATTTGGCAATAGGGGTGCCGCTGGGGTTTTTTAAACCTGACCCTGTTTAGGACAAAAATTTTGAAATACCATACCCTGTCTTGGACAACACCCTTGATTTTAGGACCCTGTTTAGGACAACACCCTCAATTTTAAGACCCTGTTAGCACGTGAGAGCAAGCAAGGCAATCAGGTCGGCGGCAGGATCAGCGGTTTAGCAAGGCAACCAAATCGGTACCCTGTTTAGGACAGCCTTGCTTAAAATTCTGACCCTGTTCAGGACAAAGAGGCCTGAAATATATAACCTGTTCAGGTCAGAGAGGCCTGGAATGTATACCCTGTTCAGGACAGAGAGGTCAATAACCATACCCTGTCCAGCAGCATGTTCCCATATAGCCCATAAAAGGGAGTACCCCCCCCCCCCCCTCACCGGGACATATAGCTTGTAACATGTAATATGCCCATTACAAATGGTTATCCCTATGATGGAGAATCATATTAGCAAAAGCTATGCATATTATCATTTCCATTGTGTTCTGGTTAGATCAACCTTTGTTCTAATACTTTGTCCTATACTGTCCTAGTGATTTACATCAATCAATCAATCATCAAGTCCTCATGTGACCTTATTTAGTTGACTAAGTCTCCATCATCCAGCTTGTGGTTTTCCATCCAGCCTTGTAATTCTGCACTAGTCAATTGAAACTCCCACACCCATGCTCCTGAGGAAGACTTTGACCCCCCACCCTCTCGGGAAGAAAATGCTGTCAGTCAGGCCCTTATCTTTCATAACTAGTACACTTAAGCGGGTCAGGGGTGTAGTAGGGAGTGGGACACTGGGGGCATGTGCCCCCAAACATTTTTCAAAAATATAAGGAAATAACCAGTAGAGGTGTGGCTGTGTCCCCCCCAATATTTTCTTAATGTTTCTGTATTGTGCCCCCCCCATCCTACATGGCCCTGCGAGTACATTTGTACCAATTACTATGAAGATAACAGTTACTAAAAAAAATGAAAAAATAAATAATTTTCATCTGGCACCAGTTATCATTCATATTCCTTTTACACATTTCGCAGTGCAGCTTGCCACACGCTGATACATGGAAATGCTTGCTACAGAGGAGAAAGAGAACCAAACCAGAAACTGACATGAGTTTTGCAAAGTACATGTGATGCTATTCACTTATCCTAAAACCCCCCAGGGTAGAGACAAGTCTCAGAGTAAAAAACTTTCAATTCCCCCACCTCCTCAGATCAGATTCTAGTCCAAAAGTGCTATAAACCTAAATTTAACCACACACTTCCATGGGGGAGGGCGGGGTTTAAATGACTAGTGCATTAGTAGGGCACTCTCTCATAGTGCTTATGGCACAACATTTTATATACCTGCTATTCACATAAAAATTCTACACAAGCTTCCTAGCTGTTATCATATACTATTTATAACTTAAAGCTCACATTTAAAAAAATCATAACAAAAACTGTAATTTTAATCAAAATTTTAAATGAGATGTGAGTAAGTTTCAGCTGTTGCGAATTCGAAATAAACAGTAAAATCTAAAAAAAACACCTGGATAGACTTACCTTTATAATATCAAGTCCCAATAAAAGTAAGTAAAAGTGAGTGAGACGGTGAATCTGAGTTATGGAGGCCTGCTGTAAACAATGTGCTCGGTTCCATAACTCAGACAGCACTTTTTCGTAAATCCAAGACTATCAAGCCAGTGCTGTAAATTTTAAACCACTCCTAGAAAAACGTATCCATATGGGTTGTTCTAGCGGTGATTTATGTCTTTATGTGAACGTAATTTGTATTTTTGGAAGTCTTTGGTTCAGCGAATTGTTAGGGAAAAGGTTGTTCGGAACTCGCCGCCGCTCGTATGATAATTCGTAACCGAGAGTAGACTAGTTCCCAGTTCTCTCACGACCAAGGGCAACCTCGGTGATTGAAACGAAGCTCTATCGAATTTTTGGTAATCTTCCTATAATCCTTTGCGCCCCTTTCAACTTAAGCGACTGGGCGCGAGTTTAGGCATGTCAGTCAAATAGCACGTTTCTCACATCCTGTCAAGGTGGCACATCGAGGAAAATGTGAAAAATAATGCAATGAATTGTACACACAATCTTTATTCGTGCAGATAGTTACTAAAGCAATTATCGCTCTATCGGTTTATCTTATAACCACCATTTGTCATTTGCACTAAACTTTTTGTGAAATAAGAGTGTTAAGTAAGGAATGTATATTTTATTATAAGAAAAAAATGTCAATAAAGCGCCTTTAAACAAAAATCATTAATTTATTTTCTTTTTCGAAATTGAGGTAAAATATTCAGATATTAGATCAATGCGAGGGTACCTTTGTATTGTTCGCTAAAGAAAGCGTTATTAGGGGCGAGTATATCTGGATTAGGTTCGATCCTCGACAAAAGGGCTCGATTTTTTTTATTACTAATCCGTATTTTTTACTTTTTTTCATTTCATCGTTGTACGGAGCTTTAAGTTCTTGGTCATTTTGTATACAAATAGCCAGGATTTGCTGACGGGGATTGTGCGTGAATAGATAGTCTTCCCCAGCAGAAATAACACAAGAAATACGAAACGCGCATCCAGAACTGTTAGCGCCATGTTATAGGGAGATGAAACTAACTCTGAATACAATATTTATCCTCATTTAAGCAATTCGTGAGTCATGAGTGACACAAGCAGATGGTACTTTAATAAAGTATGGTCAAAACGTTTCCATAAGCTTTAAAACGTCTTGGACCTAATTATGAACGTACCTAATTGTGATGACATGATCACTCATTTTTTATAAAAATATTCAAATTTCTTTTGAAAAACTAAGATTTCAAGAAGTCAGACAGACATTTATTCCTGTTTTATTTTTCTCTTCTGCCACATTGTAAAAGATTCGCCTTCATCATATCAAAACAAATCTAAAATCGAACAACTTGCGAAGAAAAGGTCATCAAGTTTTTTATTAGAGGTTTGCATAACGTGCTCTTTTTAAAAAAAGCAATTTTTTTTTTCCTGCAATGTAATTATGTTTTCGCAATAAATGGCCTTCCAGTCTTGTTTAGAGCTGCAATTTAATATAAGAAATAGCTCTGTAAGAAGGACAATGTTTCTTTGCATAGTTTTTACATGGTCAGGCCTGTAACCGGAAAATCAAAATTTTACCGAGGCAAAGCTACAATCGGCGAATTAAATGTTGATATTTTACCGAGGCAAAGCTACAATCGGCGAATGAAATGTTGATATTTTACCGAGGCAAAGCTACAATCGGCGAATGAAATGTTGATATTTTACCGAGGCAAAGCTACAATCGGCGAATGAAATGTTGATATTTTACCGAGGCAAAGCTACAATCGGCGAAAGAAATGTTGATATTTTACCGAGGCAAAGCTACAATCGGCGAATGAAATGTTGATATTTTACCGAGGCAAAGCTACAATTGGCGAATGAAATGTTGATATTTTACCGAGGCAAAGCTACAATCCGCGAATTAAATGTTGATATTTTACCGAGGCAAAGCTACAATCAGCGAATGAAATGTTGATATTTTACCGAGGCAAAGCTACAATCGGCGAATTAAATGTTGATATTTTACCGAGGCAAAGCTACAATCGGCGAATTAAATGTTGATATTTTACCGAGGCAAAGCTACAATCGGCGAATTAAATGTTGATATTTTTTAGTGGAAAACGCTTTTCATGTGTTCACGTCATATTTCTTGTATAACTCCTTTGTACCCCCCCCCCCCCCTTCCCCTTTCCTAAGAACCCCTTCCCCCTTTCCATGTTGTAGTCTGACACCTGCGACCATAGTCCTCAACATTGAATGGGGGGAGGGGGAAATTTTTGTGTTTTTATTTGAAAAATATCATATTGAGTATATAACTGATTAAGAAATCATTTATCAACTAAGCTAACAGGCGCGCAAGCTAACATAGAGGAGTAAATGTTGGGCAAATGCCACGCTAAAGAGTAGCCTCGTGGCTTGGCTTCTATTGGCTGAGCGGCTTATCGGTTCATGACGTCACTTATGATTTGCCGCTCATCGCCTTGAATGCGTGACAACAAAGGGCTGTTACAAGACGCCCGCGGACGAGGCTATGCTAAGAGCATTATAGCGTGGTTACCAAGCAAAGTTTTCAGAAAGTTAGCCAATCAGCATTCGAGAATCACACCTTTGATTGAGAAGCACTAAATTATAGGAGGGTTCCCTGTTTACATTGAATCATTTCACTGCCACGCTGGGCTTAGTGAAATTGATTTCAATTAAAAAGCACGTTTCTCGCATGTCAAGGTGGAAACGGTAGCGTGCGTCGTTTGCGAGATGCCATGAATCTCGTGCATTTTCTTACGAGTTCAGAAAAATATCAATAAATCTAGGGATAAATTTTACACACATTCTTTATTTGTATTAATAAGATCAGAAGCGACGTACCTCAAGGGGCGTTTTCGAGAGAAGAAAATAATTTCACGATCAAAACTGCCTTGATCCTATGTTAAGCAAATAGGAAGTCGATGCTAGGGTTACAAGATTTGATCATAAAATCGGAGTTATTTTCTTATGTATTCAGCAACACCACTAATGATAATTACATAAAATTTGCTTTGAAATGGAAGGTGAGATCTTTTTTTAAAAGCTTGCCTTTTTATTACACATGACATTCATGACATTCATGACATTTTTTTACACATGACATTGCACACCCCCCCCCCTCTCAACAAATCCTGTCTGTTTTTGACGTTTTACCGGTTATACAAGATTGCATAACACGTTATTAGGACTACTTGGTTACAAAAAAAATTACGTGTTCGACCTTTAGTGTATAGTCTGTAAAACTAAAAACAAAAGTCCCCTCGATGAGCTCCTATAACTCTTGGGATAATTGTAAGTAAATATTGTTTAAATGAAAAAAATGTACGTGTAAACACGTTATCAACGGACGTACAATTCCCAGAAATCGTTAGCGTTCTGGTCACTCCCAGCATCGTCACAGTACCAGAAGGAATTTATACAAGAAAAGGTAAAATGTCCAGACCAGAAAAATGGATAGTTGTAAAGTCTTAAGTGGCGGTACAGGCCGTACTTTCCCCACTCCCCCTCGGGTAAGGTACCATTGCTGCCCCACTTGGCGCAGTTCCGGGTCAGGATGGAGTCATCTTCCGGCAGTCGGACAAACGAACCGCACGCGTCCGGAAACGTAACCCCGTCCAGGAAGTGGACCAGGACTCGGGCTCCTGAGCTGTTATTGGCCGTCATGATGTCGATGGTGCGACCGACGGACTGCTTGCGGCATCGCCAGCGAAGCTGAGTGAAGCCGATTGAAGATTTTAGCTTTTGTACCGCTGGACTTGTAACTAACACGGTCCCTAACTTCTCAGTGCTTATGTAGCGGTAGTCAGCATAAGAGGTATTCACTAGACTTCTTTTTAATGGCTCACTTCGCGTTACCAAGGTCCACCCACCTGAATATAAGGAATTGTGACAATAACGTTAGCTCTGTTTTATTACAGACAGGCACAAGCAGAGAGGCAGGCTTACCTCCATTAGTTTTCATGTCACAGTAAACCCTCAGAAGTCTCCTGTCAGCCTCCGGATCGATCCAATACTCCCCTGTCGTGGGGTCCGCGTTACCCGCGAGATCCCGCAAGTGTTTGCACGAACGCACAACTCCTTTCCAATCTCCGGCTACGAGTTCAAATAAAAGCGGTGTAAACCGCTAAGAATTCACAGGCTATGAAAGCTTTAGCAATCTTATTTAAAATAGGTGAATATCTGAAATAGGTGAATATTTGAAATAGGTGAATATCTGAAATAGGGGAATATCTGAAATAAGTGAATATCTGAAATAGGTGAATTTACTCACCTGTTAGATTATTTTTATTAAAAAAAACTTTATTTCTTTTTACATTTTCGCTTTCGAACTTATTCGCCTTATACTTATGATTGTGTTTTTGGAGGATGAAATACAAACGATAATATAAATGTAAAGTCATCTCACAAAACTTTAACGCCCACCAACGCCAACACAAATAACTCAAAAACACTCATACATTTTACCGCAGACTGGCGTGACGAATGTAAGTTTCTTAAAAGATATATCCAAAAAAAAGTTTGCTTTAAATGTAAGAAAAAAGTTATTTAAAAAAAAAGTTCATCAGTTTGCCTGTCTTGGTGAAAAGCTTGTGTCACAAACCTTGTAAAAACCTTATTAAATATTCTACACAATGCACACGAAATACTCTTCCCACCTTTTCTATCACTCAAGTAAACGGACAAATCCCTTCTTGCGAGTTTCAAAGGCTGCCTTTCTTTGGTTTCGCTGTTAAGGTCACACAGGCGAGAGCTCAAATGATAGTTGACACTCCAGCACTGTCGTTCTTCAATGCAACTTCTAATACACTCCCAAAAATGACTTGCAAAACGGGACTCAAACGTATAACCCAGAAGGGCGACGCCTTGTTCGGAGCTGACGCTAGCGGGGCAGCTCTGCTGGGACGTCTCTCCCGTCAGATAAAACACAAGAAATACGAAACGCGCGTCCAGAACTGTTAGCGCCATGTTATAGGGAGATAAAACTAACTCTGAATACAATATTTATCCTCATTTAAGCAATTCGTGAGTCATGAGTGACACAAGCAGATGGTACTTTAATAAAGTATGGTCAAAACGTTTCCATAAGCTTTAAAACGTCTTGGACCTAATTATGAACGTACCTAATTGTGATGACATGATCACTCATTTTTTATAAAAATATTCAAATTTCTTTTGAAAAACTAAGATTTCAAGAAGTCAGACAGACATTTATTCCTGTTTTATTTTTCTCTTCTGCCACATTGTAAAAGATCGTCTTCATCATATCAAAACAAATCTAAAATCGAACAACTTGCGAAGAAAAGGTCATCAAGTTTTTTATTGGAGGTTTGCATAACGTGCTCTTTTTAAAAAAAGCAATTTTTTTTCCTGCAATGTAATTATGTTTTCGCAATTAATGGCCTTCCAGTCTTGTATAGAGCTGCAATTTAATAAAAGAAAGAGCTCTTCAAGAAGGACAATGTTTCTTTGCATAGTTTTTACATGGACAGGCCTGTAACCAGAAAATCAAAATTTTACCGAGACACAACTACAATCGGCGAATTGAATGTTGATATTTTACCGAGGCAAAGCTACAATCAGCGAATGAAATTTTGATATTTTACCGAGGCAAAGCTACAATCGGCGAATTAAATGTTGATATTTTTTAGTGGAAAACGCTTTTCATGTGTTCACGTCATATTTCTTGTATAACTCCTTTGTACCCCCCCCCCCCCCCCTTCTCCTTTCCTAAGAACCCCTTCCCCCTTTCCATGTTGTAGTCTGACACCTGCGACCATAGTCTTCAACATTGAATGGGGGGAGGGGGAAATTTTTGTGTTTTTATTTGAAAAATATCATATTGAGTATATCACTGATTAAGAAATCATTTATGAACTAAGCTAACAGGCGCGCAAGCTAACATAGAGGAGTAAATGTTGGGCAAATGCCACGCTAAAGAGTAGCCTCGTGGCTTGGCTTCTATTGGCTGAGCGGCTTATCGGGTCATGACGTCACTTATGATTTGCCGCTCATCGCCTTGAATGCGTGACAACAAAGGGCTGTTACAAGACGCCCGCGGACGAGGCTATGCTAAGAGCATTATAGCGTGGTTACCAAGCAAAGTTTTCAGAAAGTTAGCCAATCAGCATGCGAAAATCACACCTTTGATTGATATGCACTAAATTATAGGAGGATTCCCTGTTTACATTGAATCATTTCACTGCCACGCTGGGCTTAGTGAAATTGATTTCAATTAAAAAGCACGTTTCTCGCATGTCAAGGTGGCCACGGTAGCGTGCGTCGCATTGCGAGATGCCATGAATCTCGTCCATTTTCTTACGAGTTCAGAAAAATATCAATAAATCTAGGGATAAATTTTACACACATTCTTTATTTGTATTAATAAGATCAGAAGCGACGTACCTCAAGGGGCGTATTCAAGAGAAGAAAATAATTTCACGATCAAAACTGCCTTGATCCTATGTTAAGCAAATAGGAAGTCGGTGCTAGGGTTACAAGATTTGATCATAAAATCGGAGTTATTTTCTAATGTATTCAGCAACACCACTAAATGATATTTACATAAAATTTGCTTTGAAATGGAAGGGGAGATATTTTTTTAAAAGCTTGCCAGAGTTTTTTTTTTACACATGACATTCACGCCTTTGCACCCCCCCTCCCCTCTCAACAAATCCTGTCTGTTTTCTCACTTTTTACCGGTTATACAAGATTGCATTTGACTACTTTGTTACAAAAAAATTACGTGTTCGACCTTTAGTGTATGGTCTGTAAAACTAAAAACAAAAGTCCCCTCGATGAGCTCCTATAACTCTTGGGATAATTGTAAGTAAATATTGTTTAAATGAAAAAAATGTACGTGTAAACACGTTATCAACGGACGTACAATTCCCAGAAATCGTTAGCGTCCTGGTCACTCCCAGCATCGTCACAGTACCAGAAGGAATTTATACAAGAAAAGGTGAAATGTCCAGACCAGAAAAATGGATAGTTGTAAAGTCTTAAGTGGCGGTACAGGCCGTACTTTCCCCACTCCCCCTCGGGTAAGGTACCATTGCTGCCCCACTTGGCGCAGTTCCGGGTCAGGATGGAGTCATCTTCCGTCAGTCGGACAAACGAACCGCACGCGTCCGGAAACGTAACCCCGTCCAGGAAGTGGACCAGGACTCGGGCTCCTGAGCTGTTATTGGCCGTCATGATGTCGATGGTGCGACCGACGGACTGCTTGCGGCATCGCCACCGAAGCTGAGTGAAGCCGATAAAAGATTTTAGCTTTTGTACCGCTGGACTTGTAACTAACACGGTCCCTAACTTCTCAGTGCTTATGTAGCGGTAGTCAGAATAAGAGGTAGTCACTAGACTTCTTTTTAATGGCTCATTTCGAGTTACCAAGGTCCACCCACCTGAACATAAGCAATTGTGACAATAACGTTAGCTCTGTTTTATTACAGACAGGCACAAGCAGAGAGGCAGGCTTACCTCCATTAGTTTTCATGTCACAGTAAACCCTCAGAAGTCTCCTGTCAGCCTCCGGATCGATCCAATACTCCCCTGTCGTGAGGTCTGCGTTAACTGCGAGATCCCGCAAGTGTTTGTTAGAGCGCACAACTCCTTTCCAATCTCCGGCTACGAGTTCAAATGAAAACGGCGTAAACACTTTGGATTACCTATTTGCATTATACTCATTCTTTTGGAATTTATTTTAGAGAAAAAAGTACAAATAAATATGGGAATAAACATTTGTTTTTTGTGATCACAAATTCTATTATCACGCCAACGCATGATAAAATTCGTATCAAATCAGGATAACTCTTCCCACCTTTTCTATCACTCAAGTAAACGGACAAATCCCTTCTTGCGAGTTTCAAAGGCTGCCTTTCTTTGGTTTCGCTGTTAAGGTCACACAGGCGAGAGCTCAAGTGATAGTTGACACTCCAGCACTGTCGTTTTTCAATGCAACTTCTAATACACTCCCAAAAATGACTTGCAAAACGGGACTCAAACGTATAACCCAGAAGGGCGACGCCTTGTTCGGAGCTGACGCTAGCGGGGCAGCTCTGCTGGGACGTCTTTCCCGTCAGATAAAACACAAGAAATACGAAACGCGCGTCCAGAACTGTTAGCGCCATGTTTGAGGAAGATGAAGCAATATTTGAATTGAATATGGTCTCTTCATTTAAAACAAGCAATTCGTGAGTCATGAGTGACACAAGCAGATGGAACTTCAATACAGTATATTGGATTTTGATATTGATTTAAAAAAGCTTTTAACAGCGCAAATATATAGTTTACTTATACTATCTCATTGAGAAGTAAGATTCGCTTTCTATCTTGCTCTGATTCAAGTTATCGTTAGCCTTTTATTAGGCGATTTAGACATTTACTCTAATGATACAGAAGCATGTGTGAGTTCACTTGGTTGTGAGAACGTTTGCTAATAGCGCAATTTACTAACACTAAGAAAGCAGCGTGCGGTAAAACTCGTTCCTCTCTTGAATGAAAAGGTTCTTGCTTTATATTTTCTATTATTTAAATGAGCAATAGAGGTTTCGCAGCATAAAGAATTAATGGTAAGCCTGTTAATACAAAATTTTATGGAAAGCCTGTTATTAAACCTAGAAAAACCTAGAGGCCTATATCATACTTTTTCAAACATGTGTTGATTTATAAGCTTGTTGTGATTTGTAAACATTTAATATATGTATATATACTTATAAGATAGAAAATCAAAACAACAAAAAAAGACTTCCAAAAATACAACGTTTAATGTGTTATACAATTTATATAATATACATATAGCCCTGGGGAGGGGTACTCAGCCTATATTTGGCAATAGGGGTGCCGCTGGGTTTTTTTTAAACCTGACCCGG